>NC_051442.1:3095172-3155962 GCF_001649575.2 Kryptolebias marmoratus
AGTTCTGTAACGGTTTTAATGTTTTAGGCCACAATATTTTTGCAAGTAGTTCAAAGTTTAAACTGATATTGTTGTGAATCTTTTGTGTAAACTTTACCTTCAAGCAAACGCCCCCCAAAAGAATATCAACGCCCCCTTTTTAAAAATATTGCTGCCAGCGCCCCCTGTCATCCTCTCAACGCCCCCCAGGGGGCGGTACCGCCCCCGTTGAGAAACGCTATTCTAGATTGTGAGAAGGGGAATAAAAGCACTAATGCCTCGCAGCAGGAAGGTCCTGGGTTTGACTCCCGGCTCGGACCTTCGGATCTTCAGGTACTCCAGTTTCCAAAAGTTAGTTAATTTGTCATCAGCTCCCCACAACCTGAACCTTTAGGAGTGTATAGAAAATGATTGGATGAATGGTATCCTTAATGTTTACTGTTTATAAAACAGCAAAAATATACATTTTCACCTCCAAGTTCTCATTCTTTATGCCAGATATCTGCTCAGCTGAATCACTTTTTATTCCTGGAGGTGTACTCCTGGCGGTCCCTGCAGGAACCTGAGGACAGTCGTCTCTTTTAGGACCTTGTGTTCCTCATCTTGGTTTGTTTCTTCTTCAGGTAAGGCTCACCCAGGAGCTGAAACACACTCACGCCGAGCAGATGAGCCAGTTACAGATAAAACACCAGACCGAGTGCGACCTGCTGGAAGACCTCAGGTGAGCTGACCCGCCACGTGGATCGCAGGACATCTCCTTTTAATGTTCTCCTCTTAATATTTTAGAATCAAAGGGAAATTTAAACACGACAAAGGAATTTCACATTTATTTCTGATACTTTCAAAGGAAAACTCACTTTTCTCTCGTCTCTTAAAAGGCTCTAATTTTATTTCAGCAGTTTGTGACATTTAGTTATGCTGTTTTTTCTTGGCGGTTTTCAGCAAAAACCACAAAGAATCAGAGACGATTATGTGTTTCTCCAAAAAACTCCCAACAACGAAACATGTTTGTATCATTAGTTGTTCTGAGTCAGATTTGTGCAACTTGAGTGTGTTGTTGAGCAAATAAAAGAAATTCGATGTGTTTGTGTTGGATGGTGCTGCTTTGTGATACCAAGCGTCTGTTCTGATTTACTTCTTGTAGTAAACCGGTGTTTGTAAATGCGGCGCGGACATTTAGTCACAAAACACAAACACCGCGAGCAGATGGATCAGCTTGGAGACGTTTCTGCTCCTGTCTTTACCAAAGCTGATCAAGAGTTTTTCTGGTGGTCTGAAACTTGTTTCCAACATCGGAAAGTTTTCAGGTTTCAGGAAGTCGTTCACCCCAACCAAGGAGTAATCATTACACAATCTTTTCATAAATCACTCATTCATTCTTCGGTCTTTTCCTTGTCTTATTCCGTATTCTTTGGTCTTTAGTACGGCTTGTAAATTCAATTTATAACATGAGTTTTTGTTACTGTAAATTTCCTGTATTTTGGACCCGAGCAGAAACACAGAAAACTAAAATCTGAAGCAGTTATTTAGGTTATTTTAGGTAAACGTTGCTATCTTGTGGCAATTATTTAGCAGAACAATACTATATGGTGAGACAGTCCTGGTAAAGTTACTGACATTAAACAGTTTTCACTTATTTATGTGACTATCTTGGTGTACGTTTCTCTCCCAAAGCAGAATCTGGGTGAAGAATTTCTCCAAACTGGGTTCCTAAAACCCCCCCACGAACCTTTAGAGAATAAATTTGTGTTATATCACAAATAATGTTGCATACCAAAGCAATAAATAAATAAAAGCATTCGTTACCTTTCATGCTGTAGTTTTAATCTGAGATCATCTTATGTTGAGAAGTGGAGCTGTAGGCGTTTATAACAATATACCAAAGAGTTCGCGCTCGTAGTATTGTTGTGAATGACTCTCAGCTACTACCACAAATTGAGTTATAGCCAATTTTTTTGATGACGATTAGCTGTAGCAACCGTCTTGAATTGAACTTCAAAAGTTAATCAGTTGTAGATGTATATGAAATAACTTTATGGAAGTTTCATTAAAAGCAGTCCAGTGGTTTATGACGCATGGGCACTCAAAAACATTATTTTTAAAATAAGAATAATGAGAAAACAGAGTAAATGTTCCCGAAAAACGCTGATAAATCAGAATAAATGAGTTGTTAAAAGTCAGGAGTTTTGAATAGAGCTACAGCGAAGATATCAGCAGCTTCAGTCCAAGAATCAGAGCAGATTTTACTGTAAAATGTGAGACTGAGGCCCTGTAAACGCGGCCCGTTACGCAGACAGGCAGCAGAGCTCTGTTCCTGTGTAGGCATTTTAACCAAAAGTTGAGGTGGTGTTTTCTGCTTTCAGTGTTGGGTTGAGTTGACAGCCTACTGGCTCCCCACTTCCTGTCTGTGGTTGGTGCCGGCGCTCTGGATCTCTTAACAGCTGGAAGTTAAGGTCATAGAGAGCTGCCAGATGTTCTGGCTGCCCTGGATTGTTCTCTGTGGGAGGCTCGACAACCCCACTGCACCAGAAACAATGTGCAGCTCCGCCGGCGCTCCAGTCGCTGGGACCAGAAATGATTCAGCAAACTGGAAACTGCGAATGTTTGTCAGCGAAAACTCCGCACGGAAAAATGACGGGAAGTGACAGCCGCGGGAGTGGGGTCTGTGGAAGAGAAGGAGCGTTGGAAACGAGGAGAAGAGGAAGAGGAGGAAGCTCCCAGGAAGTAGAGCGGATTGTTTAGAGTCAGGGTGGAGCATGGCAGCCAAGTCTCGACATGTTTAATGACTTAATGATGATTTTGCTGCTGAAGTTTTTCCCATGGCACTAACCTCGCTTCTTTTCTTAGACTTCAACATGAGCCTCGCTCGAGTTGTCATTATCCTGTTTACATAAACGAGCCCGAAACGGTTAAAGGCCGGGATCAAAAACTGCTTTCATAGATCGTATTTCTCAGCACATTTTATGATCTGTCCTTGTGTTTATGAAACCAGATGAGCTTGTTCATCTGGTGAAAACATTCAGAGGGAAACTCTTGGATGAGTAAATCCAGGCAAAAATAATCCCAGAAAAGGAAATCGGGATGAAATATTTCCTGTAAATCTGACGCAAACACTACGGTGAAGACGTCCTTATGACTTTATCATTAGAAACAGGCAGACTGAGCTTCAGAGGAAGAAAGGGAAACTAGTGTCAGTAGAGAACCTAATTAAAGTGTAAGAATGACGAGTTTAGGGCTGGTTAATAAACAAGAGGTTTGATTTCACAACTGATTCCTTCTTTTGGAAATTTAACCAACAACAGCGAAAAAGTTCATAATTTAGGAACAAACTTTTTTACTTTTTTACAAGTTTCCTGCTGAGATTGATCGCAGTTATAATTAACTAAACAACAAATCCTGCATCTTGAATCCAACTTTAATACAGTAAACATGTTTACCAAATGATACTTAAATGGACCGGGACACTAAAAAGTCCTTTCAAACTAAAACAGATTTTTATTTTTATTGCTGCAGTGAATAACATGTTTTTTTTTTTTGTGTGTGTGACGCCACTGAAGATACAGGAGATGTTTTTAGTTTCCAGCTGTTGAAAAATACATCTGTTGCTGTTGTGCAGATAAAATATTTGTGTTGCTCTGAAGGAAGACTTCTCCAACATGGCACCAAAATCAAATTTGAAAAAGGGGTTTGTGAACTTTTACACACCTAATGATTCAATTAGACGGTTCAGGTCTGCTGTGGGATTATAAAACAATTATTGATTCATTTTGATTATCTTAAAGTTGAAATGGCTTTGGTTTATTTTACATAAACAAACACAGATTTATATATCTATTGGTCTAATAAAGAGTTCATAATAATGTCTCTAAAAACCCTACAAATGACCTACAGTTAGCACAGATGCTAACAAAACCCATTTTTGTCTTCTGAAAATTAATTTGATGCAATAGATTTTATATCCCACCCCTAGTCTGAAAAAAGAACCTTAAAACCATCTTTTACCTGGTATAATCTTATATTTATTCGTGATTGATTAAGACTTCGTTGTGATTGTTTTTAAATTGTGCTCACATTTTTTTCTTTATCTCTTCAGGACTTTCAGTTTAAAGAGGGCGGCCGTGGAGAGAGACTACGCCCAGGTAAATAAATCTGAACTCTTTGCCATCTTTCCATCTTTTTCTTTCACCATCATTGATACTCGTTAGCTTCACGCTGCAGCGCCTTGTCATTTACGGTGTTAAAAATAAAAAAAACTAGTTTATAATACAGTCCTCCAAAGACACCATATGACAGAGGAGCTGAGGATGTGGCCTCGAGGGGAAAAAAAAAAAGAAGCTTTTGGTTATCTTGTGGTCAGATAGCTCATAAATGTTAACTGGCTTTAAAAAAACACCACAACAGAGAGATCAGCTGTGATCCAGTTTCCTCCTCGCGGTGTTCTTGTTGCCCACAGCTTCCTGCAGACTTTATTCAAATATTTGAAAATTCCCTCGGTCCCTTTCGGAATCTGTTCTGGATTTGCAGCCCTGCGAGGAATGTCCACCATTAATGCAAAAAAAAGGGGGGCATGTTTGTAGTTTTCATCCTTTTGACATCCGGTGTTCAGGAGGTTTGTTGAGAAAATCCTGCAGAACGAGCCAAACAAACCAGGATTAATGACCAAGGATTTTTTGGTGTAATTATGTAAAATTTAATTAATATTCCACAATAATTAATAGTACTTATCTGCAGGAGGTGTACAGATTAAGCCCAGTTTCAGCTAATTTAGTCTATATAGTTGGCCAGGCATCACAACATCTTAAATATTAATATCAGGGACGGATTTCTGACATGTTTGGTGCTTCTGCTTCTTCCTTTCCCCACACGTTCCCCATACTTCCGTTATTGTTTCGAGAGAAATTTTGTTGCAGTTTTTCTTTTTTTTAAACGTGTTCACAATTCGAGCAGCGAGGCTGTTTGTCTAAGAAAACTAAAAATGGCTTTGAATGTCGCAAGACATTTAGGAGTCTCCTTTGGCATTTAAGAGGTCGCAGCCCAGTGAGGTTCTGACTTTGATGACAATATTACAGCAATTTCTCAAATATTTTTTGATTTCTTTATTCCAAAATTCAGGCCAACTTATTGTTTTTTCTTTGGTTTTAAGTTTAAGTTGTACGTTATGCAGCTCAACAGCTAATTTTACTTTTTTTTACGTTCTAACTTAAGCAAGCTGATTCTGTTCATGTTAAAAGGATCCAGTTTGTCTGCATCGGACAATTAAATTAAATTAATTAATGTCATCATGACACCACAACTTGTCTTTGAACGTAAATGTAGGTTTTAAAATACTACTTTGAGCGCCACAATGTTGTTGGTATTTTTTATAATGCGCTGAGGAAATATCATTGGAGTGTTTGATATTGAGAATAAAAGTTGAAACGTCTCAGTTCTTCGTGTAGCTGCCCGTGACCAGTTAAACAAGCGCCGCTAATGTTTGAGTCAAAGTGGGTCAGAGCGTCTCGGGAACAGTTTGCTCGCTTCAGTAACGCTCCCCTTTTCAAATCGCTTCTCTTAAAGGGTATTTTCCTCCGAGTCTCCTACACCTGCAGGCTGCTTTAGCCATTAGCCGATTGCTATTCACGCCACGTGGTGCGGTTTGAAAAGTCCTCCTCTGTGTGTCTCTTCCTCCCCGTCCCTCGTTCCCATCACGTTATTCAGGGGTGTCCGCTCAGTCGGCGGCTCTCTCTCTGTCCGAGCCCACAATGATCGCATCTGTGTCAGCTTTGAAGCTTTGGCACAAAGATCGGCGGCGGCAGCGAGTTCAGAGCTCCTCCTCAGCCTGCCTCAGGACCACAGAGCAGCGCCTGTCTTCTCCTGATGAAGGGAGGATAGATGAGCGCTTGTTAGGACCTAAAAAAAACACGAAGAGCGTCTCGTTGCTGAAAGAAAAGTAAAATCAAATTGCAAAAGCAGCCATTGAGAATCAAAATTTAGTTTTTGTGCAGCAACTGTTTCCTGAGCTGCATTCGCCTTTCTGGACTCTCATGCATCATCATCTGCTGATCAGAACCAACAAAGAGCTGAAAGTTCACTAACTCAACGCTTGTTGAGAGGCAGGGCGCTGCCATCAGGATATACTCTCACAACAAACACTTCTGCGATGTTAAATGAGGCGATATGAGTCAAAGTAACGTTAACTCAGAGCATCAGGCTTCCTGCTTTCGTCCCACACTGCATCCTGTTCCTGTTGCCTTTCTTTCTGATTACATTTGGTGTACCGGATTTGTTGCAGCAGCGTATCAGAGCCACTCAGACAAAGAGAAATGAGGGAGAAGGTTTTTGATTTTTGATTTTTGAGTTTCAAGATTAAAATTGAAATAATGTTTTAAGACGAAGCTCGACGATGAATGTGCTCCTCAACTGTACTTCTTTTGTTTTTATAAATCATTACTAATATTATATGTATAACACAACATAAAACATGGACTTTAATACTCCTGCAGCAGCAAAACATACAGAACTTTGTTTTACTTCTTCACAATAAGAGTCTCTGTTATATACATAATTGTTGACCTCAAAAATACTCTTAAATCATCTGAAACTTGAAAAATAGCTTACATTATTAATAATAGTGTTGTTATTATAATCTGGTTGATCTCATACTGCATTTTTTTACAGGTTATTTACAGATCCAGACATAAAATATGGTGTTTTTGCTAAAAAAGATTTTATTAAATCCTGTTCTAAAGCATAAAGTCTCTACAAAACATTTGTCTATCGTAGGTCTGAGAGACAAAGATGCTTCAAATGCTTTATTCTCCAAAAAAATTACTTTATTGACTTTATAATCAAGATACTAGTTTCACTGTATTCTCGACGATTTGACTTAAATCTCAAAAGTCTGAAACAAATAAAAACTCCTCCCGCTCATTTTTCTTTTCTGACTGGCTCTCTGTCATAGATTTGTAATGTATCCTGAAACTATGACATTTATTTTAACAAAAATAATACATTCAAGAAGCAGGAGAGTGTGGGAATGAGAAACGCTTTATTACACACATGTCTAACTCTGTTCCTCGGGGTCGATCTCCTGCATGTTTTCGACGTGTTCCAGCTTTAAAACTCCAGCTTTAAATGAACGACTCGTGGACGTGCTGCTGGAGAACCTGATGATTTAATGAGGAGGTGATTAAACCGTTTGAATCAGGTGTGTCGGAGCAGGAAACAACTAAAACCTCCAGGACAGCGGAGCCTCGAGGTCTGCTTTATCACTCCTTTTTGAGACAAATCTAAAAAACAAAAGGTCAAAGTAAACAGCAAGACGCAGAGATAAGTTTAGATGGCCAAAGTGCAACAGTTAGAACCGGTTTCTCTTTCGTGTAATTGTTTGATTTATTGTGGTTCAAAGGGATTGATTATGTTCAGAGATAATTTCACAGCTTCTCTCCATCGTTTATACGTCTCCTAAACGCCATGACAATCACATTTTTCTACTGCTGCCGTTTAGGTTCTTCAAACATTGGCAGGACTGCAAATACATTTAAAGATTTAGACCACAGTTAAGCCATCTAAGCTCATTTTCATTACACGCAACAATAGTTAGGACCACAGTGGTCTGTTATTTATGAAGCTGGGGCATTAAACCTGTCTCTGGTGTTGAAGACAGGAGCTCATTCCTACATTTTTTATCTCTCTTTGTCCTCTCAGGCTCTTCAGAAGTTGGCAAATCAGTATCTGAAGAGGGACTGGCCAGAGACGGTGGTGGAGAAGCCAGCAGATCACAGGTGAGTTCTACTCCCAGGTCCAAGAAAAACTTGTTTGGACTGTTTTTGTAGCCACCATTTTTCTTCCCGTTTACTCTTGTCTGTCATAACACAACAGGGATGCACCTTTTCTCCTCTGAGTTTCGTGTCTTTTGCATTAAAAGTTGATTTTTTTTAATTGTTATCGCTGCCGCACAAACTGATTTATTAAATGTGTTTATTACTGTTGTAAAAATTTGTTTCGTTAAACGAATCCACACACAGCTGAACTGCAGAAACATTTTGGGAGTGCTCCGAAACACTGAATTTAAACCAACTTGAACTTTGACCCATCCACACGCGAGCCATCAGAGCGTGGCTTTGGACTGTGTGAACATTCGTGATGCTGTCTTTGATTTAAATCAGGGGAACTCCGTTCGCACTACCATCGGGCCTATCCAGAACCAGACCACTCGGGGAATTCAGGAAACATGATTCTGACTCCAGACGTCTTGGAGAAGAGCTGCTTTGTTGACTGAGTTTGGTTCAAGAACATAAAACTGACAGGAAGCGACGCAGAAAAACAGTTTGAGTTTTTAATTTTTGTTTGCTGACAGGTCAGAATGGTTCTTCAGATAAGGATGGACATTTTTATTATAATAGTATTTTTAGACTTTAGGTTTGTGGGAGAGGGGCTTTCCAACATTATCTGATCAAAAGTCATTTTGTGTGTTTAATCATGAGGTCATTACTGATAATAACAAGCTTTAAGACGTGTTCACTTTGACCAAAATCTTTCTTGTCATTAAGATTCTTTGGCTTGTTTTGTTGCAGTTTTTCTGGCACCACTTCTTGTTTGTTTGAGACAGAGCCTCTCAGAATGACACTGTAGGATACAAAAATGATGTGGTTATTTTGACAGCAAGTCTTAAATTTTCTGATTAGACAGCATCTCTTCCTTTCCTCTCAACCAAATTTGGTCCAGTTGGATCGTGTCGCCATTTTGTCTCGTTTTTATTAATCTACAAAAACTGTCATTATCTTTTGTCATAGGTTTAGTCCTGATTGCAGAAGTCTTATTTAGTTACTGTCCTCTTTTTGTTTGCAACGAAAACCATTAATACTGATTTCAATATGAATATATAAAGGTATGATTTTGAGAAGATCATCCAAAATATATATATATTTTTATGTCCAATTAGAGATCTCATAACTTCTGATTCAAATGTCTGAATTATTTCCTCCGTTCGTCTCTGAGCTCTGCAGAAGCGTTTTAATGACTTTCATTTTGATCAGATCTGTTAAAGCAGAGACTCTGACACTTTAAACCTTCAAATACTGATTTGCCATCCAAAACCTGCAGGATAGTGGACTCTAAAGACCAGGGTTGCAGATCGTTGCTTTAGACGAGTTGAAAATAATTAAATTGAAGTGATGGTGGGTAAAACACAGAACTTTACTAAACTTTAAGCTAAAACTTACCCAGACACATTTTGAAATCTGAATCAGGTTTGTTGCCAAATTCACACAAAGGAAGAACTTGTCCAGGTGACTTGATGCAGAAAAGTCATAACAAGAAACAAAAACGGGACGTGATGCAGAAAGTTGCCACTTTCCGGAAGATTTGCAAACATGCAGAAGTAAAAGTATAGAGAGATGATTGTCGATATGCATGTTGTGGGAGTGATTGTGAGTGAAAAATAATCTGTGAGGTGAAGTTCTGATGGACTGTAGCCTCCGGTTAGAGGGGCAAAGGTCAAAGTTTGTTTTCAGAGTGGGAAGTGTCGTCATTACTCTCCGACTGACCTCAGATTGATAACCGTTAAGTGCAAACTTTAGAATAAAACCAAAGTGGAGAGTTTTTATAGAGATTTGTAGCTAATTCCTAAGTTTTAAAGGCAAACTGGAATCTCTGAATGGGTTCATTTCACTATTTCAAAAGCCTGTCTTCCAGAAAATAAGCAACCATGTTAGCTTTTGTGCATTAATTAACATTTCTTTTTGTGTGTGTGTGGTTTTATAGCTTAGAGATGGACCATTTAATCATGAGAGTGGGTAAAGGCATGTGTGTGTTTTTCAGGAACATGTTCTGCGTATGGAGGGCGTATTTGGAGGGTACCGTCCAGACCACCCAGTTCAGAGTCGGCGCCTGTGACAACTATAAAGTCCAGGTTGCAGATCCGGCAAAGATGGCCCGACTGCAGAAGGAGCAGCAGCTCAGGAAGGTAATTCTGCTCGATTTCACCACTTTGCCCCGGAAGTTTTGTCACTTCTGTTCCTTGAACTGTGCTAACGTCTCTGCTGTTACAATCTGAGGTCTGTGTTTGTTCATCTTAAGACTTTTACAGAAGTTCTTCTGAATGTTTTAGTCACTCTAACAAAGCAGAGTGTTTTACGGTGCTCACAGTACCTGGGCTTTTAACTCAAACAAACTCAAATGCAGAAACATCTCATAAACACAGTGAAGCCCACCTGACCACAAACTGTTGCACACATTGGACCTTACACGCCCTTTATGTTTGCAGTTTCACTTTGTGTCATTTTTAGGAACTCTTTCCTTTGTCAACCACCCAGCAGGAACAAAGTGGTTTTTACAGCTTTACCACAGAAAGTCCCACTGAACACACCCACGAAATCATGATGAAGTCTTTTATTTGTACACAGATCTGAATCTGTTGTCAGAACTGAAGTAAAGCCGGGTGAAATTATGATCCCGTCTGAATAAAACAAGGCTTCCTCTAGAAGAAAAAATCACCAAGAAATAGAATTTACCAGTTGTGTTTTATGATGACATTAAAAGAGTAGTAAACAGTCATTCTGGGTGCAACCACAGATAGTAAACAGTGGAAAGAGAGGGTTAAAGAGGTGTTAATTATGATAAAAGTCAGCTCCAAAATGCAACTTCATAAGAATAAAACGGAGCATTACTCTAATGAACGTTGTATAAAGTCTGAAAAGCAGACGTTCCCGGATTCTTCCTCGTAGTCCGGTGGGAGGTTTGGATTCAAAAGTGTAATTCTATAAATGCTGCTATTTGTTGAAAGATTTCCTTCATATAATTAGAGGCAGCCATAATAATTTCCAGCAGGTTCAGCTTCGTTCCTGATCATTTAGTCTGAAACTTCACGGCTCCCCACGCTGTACAGTGCAGCTGTTGTTTGACGCCATTATGTTTCCGGTACGCCATCATATCAGGTTTCAGCTGGTCTGTCTTTATAGATACGGTTCTAAGGCCTTTGCATATTTCTCAGGTAAAACACAGCTTGAATAGTAATTTGCATAAATGTAAATGTTAAATGTGTTTTTGTCTCGATCAGTGCATCGAGCAGCTGACGGAGATCCAGGCTGAGCTGCAGGACTCTGTGAAGGAGCTGACCAAGAGCAGGAAGAAGTACCAGGAGGCCGAGACGATGGCGCAGGCCGTCCAAGAGAAGACCGAACTCGAAGCCAAGTACGATCTGAACGACTCCTCTGTCTCTGGAGATTTCAAATCTGGCTGACGAGGAGGGATGTGTTTTTAGTCAAAATCAATTTGGTCTTCACCACTTCTTGTAAAAAACTGTTTAAGTGCATCGGTATGCTTTACAAAAATGACTTTTCAGCAAGGTCTGAAGGTTTTCACAGGAAATATTAAAAATAGGAGAGAATCCCACAACTTAGTTTCTAAAGTTTGGACACATTTACATTTAGTGTCTTCTTACAGGTTCCAATAAACTGAAGATAGGGAATGTTTTTTAAATATTGGGCTCCGGTGTGGCTTTCTTGTTTTTAACAAATAATTTCAGGCAGTTTTTAAGTCACTCTGCTGTCGTCTTCTTACTGTTTCCAAAATCTACCACCTCACAATTACAGAAATAATGATAATGAGCTTTGCAGCAGCGTCTACATTGGAAGACGCACGTTTAAATGGAAAAGAAAGAAACTAATGCTTCACTCAGACTCGTTGGCTCACTCGAGGACGCTGCCCCTCGACTCTTTGTTCTGAGCATTAACAGCTGGCACTTCGTCTCGCCGCATTTCAAACATTTTTTCTGACCGTCAGGAAAGTTTATAAAAAGCCGAGGCGCAGCTTTGAAGCGCTGCTTCCAGGAAGGATTAAAAAGCTGGATTAGCTGTTGTTTTTTTTAGGAAAACGTCTTCAGATAAATACAGATAACCAGAAAATGTTATGATTTGGGTTTTACAAACAGTGGGCCATTATTCACTACACAACTTTCAGAGTCTACAGATTTTGAAAGGCTTGGAGTTCACACTAACAGACTGGGATAACAGACTAACTCAGGCTAAACAGCTTTAGATGCATAACTATAAATAATATTTAAAAAAACATTAATTACCCGGTTTTAAAAATATTTTTTTTCTGTTTATATTATAATATATTCAACGTGTTGTTTATTTTTCAGGTCAAAACTCAGTCTCTTCCAGTCGAGGTCAAGTCTCCACAGGGCCACATTAAAGGTATTAATAAAACGCCTGCTGTATATTTAGCTGCGTTTCGGTGCGTTAGTCATCAAACTGTGTTCACCGTTTAACTCCAGCTGAAAGCCAAAAGGAGCGAGTGCAACTCCAAGGCGACCCACGCCAGAAACGACTACCTTCTGACGCTAGCAGCTGCTAACGCTCACCTGCAGCGGTACTACGCCACGGACCTGATGGACTGCATCAAGGTGAGGACACGGGTCCGAGCAGGAGAACGGCGACGGGAGATAAATGCGTTCTGTGGCGTTAAAGACGTCTTTTCTGCTCGTGCCTGCAGACCTCAGATGGCAGAATCTACGAGCAGGTGAAGGACTACCTGGTGTCACTTTGTCAGACCGAGCTGGAAGCGCAGCAGGCTGCCCACAACACCTTCAACCAGATCCTGAGCAGCTCCAACGGGGTGAGTCCTGAAACCAGAAATCCCCATCAGGTCCTGTTCCTTCATGTTCACTCTGTGGTTACACAAGTCTTAACGCTGCCAGCGCATACTTGAACTGCAACCTAAATATAAAACCAAAGACGGATTTCTTGTTTGCTGTGTTTTTAATGTCGAGCGTGGGCGCAGAGAAACATGGAGCCGAAGGTCAAAGGTCGAAGATATACTCCATACACAAAGATACCCGTTTAACTTTAATGTTGCGTCACTTTCAGTTAGATGATGTCTTCGTTTGTCATATAAAGGCTGAATCTGTGTTCAGAGATAAACACGAGCGGTAGAAAAAAAAGGTTTAAACCAATCAGAACTGAAGGTGGTGCTGCTAAAGTTTGATATTTGTTTATTAAAATAAGTCACTGCTTAGGAAATTAGTAGTTAACATCAGATGAGTTTGATAAATTGTGTTGCTGTTGGTTTTTTTGTTCAAAGTGTTGCTCTTCAAATTTATTTGTTTATTTAAAACTGGCTGAATAAGAAAGTAGGTGAATAATTTACTGTCTTTTTAAATTTGAATATTGGACAGTTCGATCAATATTAAAGCAGCAAAGAGCTATTATTTGTGTAAAAATGTAGTGTAGTGGCATAACTGCATTATTTCCAGGAAGAAAAGTAACTTTAGTTAAAATTCAGTTTGTGTGCATGTGTTGTAATCTCATTTTGCTGGTTTACTTCCGTAAACTTTGTTCTTCTTGTAGAAAGTTTCCCACTAACAGACGAATCCTCACAAAGAAAAAGGTCAAAGTAGTCACATTTAAAAATTATTGTCTGCAAAATTTATTTAACAATCACATCAACATGAGTAAAGTGAACTAATGAAGGTGGCTTGACCCAAGGTGATATTGAGTTATAAAACATAATTAAAGTAACGTTCCTGGAAGAAATGCACCAGCGCTCAGAGTACGAGACAGGGATGACTCTCAGCTACTACCACATCCAATTTCAGCTCAATATCTGTAAAAACGACTGAGTTATAGCCATCTTTGTGTTTGCTGAGGTTGAATAGCTGTGGCGGCCATCTTGGATTGGTTTGACTACAGTCATTATTTCCTGAGTTTCATTAAAGTCCGTCCCTGTGGTCCGTGAGTTATTTTGTTAAACAGACAAACACAAAGACACAGGTGATTACATGATCACCCATCTTTCATGGCGACAGGTAATAATAAACATTTTTATGGCAGTATTTTATATTTACATATTTGATTCTGCATCCATGTGGTTAAAACTTAAAACTTATCTGGATTGAGAAAAACGTAATTGTAGTGAAATAAATAAATACGACGCCGTGATTCGGCATCTCAGTCGCTGTGAACTCCTGCCTCAGCTGCCAGCTAATTAACTGAAACGGTTTGAGTTACTCCGAGCTGCTCGGTTACATGTTTCATGTTCTTCAGCTCGTCTTCCTTTTCTGGACCCAAACAGGCGTTTTGTTTCTGCTCCAGTCAGAATATGAACAGATGTTTAGAAAGGGAAGCCATGAGTTTAGCCCACACAGAAACGGTTTGTGACATTTTCAGTTCGAATAAATAAAACCTACATGCGTCTGAAGATGTTCGTTTCTGTGCAAACCTGCAGGTCCTTCAGGAGTTTCACCAGCAGATGTTTGTGCAGAAGAACTCGATGTTTCAGCAAGCCTCGGGTTTCCTGTACCAGCCCATCGACTCGGACACGGTAACACGCTGAACCCTAATTTTCTGTCTTGTATTTATTGTAAACTCAGATGTATTTGATGCAGATGTTAGAGTCGTACGCGAAAAACCGTTATGGTCATTCCCACCGACAACATAAGCCTTTTATATTAAACAATTAATTTATTTATCCTGTCAATAAAACTGCAGCATAATTTCCTTTTGGGAATTAAGAAAGTTTTGTTTAATTCTGTGAAAAGAAGCTTAACAGTGCATTAAGTAAACATCACTTTAGGGAAAATCTTAATTATTTTTTTAATCCTTAAACCAAAATGTTTAAAACTCATGTAAACATGTTTGTCTGACTGAAATTATTTAAATCTGACAAAAGCATTCAGATAGTCTGGTTGGAAATCAAATTATTCCCCAACGTTTATTATTCCCCTGCGATTATTATTTAATTATTCTGCCCAACCCACCATTCAGAAATCTGCAAGTCTGTCTTGTACAGTTAGTTTTACCATAAATATATATATATAAATACTCAGTAATACTGTGATCTAAGAGAGCAGGAGAAACTTTAAATCAACGTACTCCTGTTCTTTTTGTTTCAACATTAATAAAAGAAACGAGTCCTGAAGCTAACTATTATTATAATTATGACAAAGGAAGGTTTGGGTGAGTGATGTTTATTATTTATTGAATACAAACACGATCTGTTGAAACATCTGATCAGACCTCGTGGCGTTGAAAGCGAGATACGTTACGTCTGACCCGGTCAGATTTCTGTTACATAACTGTTACAGAAAAGCACCTGAGGGGAGAAAATCCAGCTGCTAATAGATCAATGGAGAGCTGAGCCTGTTTGAGAGGGGTTTTATCAGAATACATCTCATTTTACACAGTTATTGTTCTGATAATGTCACAGGTTTTTTTATACCATTAATACTGTTTTTTTTTTATTTTAACCCCACTAAAATCTCTAACCCCTGCAGAAGTTTTAGAATAAAGCCCGACTGTTGGACTCCGGGGACAAATCTGGGTCATTGTTTCGTGGAGGACAGCAGCTGTTGTTTGCTCAAACTCACAATAGTTCCACTATCGCATTAAGGAAAGGTGTTAAAACAAGTCAAACCTAAAAAAACAAGAAGAAGATTCAGGTTTAATTGAAGTGCAGAGACTTAAATCCATTTAACTGATGGAGAAAAGCTCTTCAGAGAAAAGCCTGAATTGTTACTTTTCCATAAAGCTTCTTCAAAATGACAAGTAGTGTAATTCCACTGTAAATATATATCTGATTTTCAGTCTCTTAACGATAATGCTCTAATGTTCTGGATCCAAACAAACAGAAGCGTAACCGGTTCTGGGTTGCAGATGTTTGAACACTGACAAAAAAGAAAAATTATGTTTGAGTTTCTCTTGTAAACAGATGTTTGTGGATGACTGCAGCTGGGAGTCGGGCCACACTCTGATGTCTTTCCAAGTTGTTGTTTAACTGATAACTCTTTGTGACGAATCCTTGGGAATGTTTCACTTGTTTTCCCACAGAAATATCATTTTCTTATTTTACATTTCCTCCACGTCACACACGAGTAAAAATGTCTCTGCTGCCTCTTGAAATTGAGATTTTGTTTGCTGTAAATTTTGCGATAATCTAACTTGATAAATCTGAAAAAAACAAAAATCAAAATTAAATTTGATACCCATGAGCGCACAGAAGACCTGCAGAAAACTCATTGCTGCTTTTTGTAAAGCACGGCTCATTGCAGCTTGAAAATCATAACAATTACACCGTTAAACCGTTGTTTACATTTGTCCCCTGCCCGCAAATTACGGGTCTCACAAAGTCAGCTGGTGTTAAATCACCTGCTTGCAGCTGGCAGAACACAGAAAAACCTTGGCCTAAATGTTACAGAGCTGGAAAAATGAGCAGCAGACACGCTTCTGTCTTTAAGGCGAGTATCTTACACCACTTCTGCTTCCTTTAACAGCATTTTAATCATCGTACAGATACCAAAAACACTTCCATGTCTTCTTTACAGAGTACAAACACAGAAGACTCACCCGGAAATTTAGACGTAAAATAGCAATTTAAACAAAGTGTTTGTGTTATCAGTGAAAATGATGGCACGCTGCTCGGCTGTCGGTTTTTAAAATGGGTTAAATGTTGTCCTCCTCATGTCAGGCTGCAACACACCAAACTTTCAGATCTGAAAACGCCGCAGTAACTACGCCAGGCCGGTGATTTAGCTGTGATACAGGAAATTTTACTCTCTTTCTGTTCGGCTGGTTTTCCCTGTTTCACATCTGGTGTGTTTTCAGATTTTGTGGACAAATCGGTTAAAACTGACTGCCAGGATTGTGTTTCAGTCCTGTTGTGGACAGGTGAAGGATGTTTTTGGACAAATTACCTAACATCTTATTCAGTTTCATCCCAGCTGATATATAAACGCTAACTCAGGTGCAGTCTGTCTTTGTTGCATCTTTGCACACCTGTTATGAAACCCTTGTGGTCTGGAATCTATTTTAAATATTTTTCTTCCCCCTTGGACTATTATTGGATTACTTTGCTTTTTTTTTTTTTAAGCAAACATAAGTGCTAACTTCAGTCCAGACATATTTTACGATCAGCCTTTGAGACGAACCCGGTGTTCAAATGTGCCGTTGATTTATGATGGCTCCCGTTCGTGGATCTAACGCAGCGGAGTCCGGTCCTTCTCTGCTCTGCCTCGGCCCTCGGCCCCGCCGGACAAAACTGGACAATTTGTTCAAACTGCGAATGCTCGCGTTGTTTTGATTGGAAGTCAAACAAGCTGCAGCCTGTTCCTAAAGAAAACATTAGTGGTGGAGAGCCTTCCCTCCCCTCCAACGCCGCTCGCAGCAGCAGACAGAGGGATTCGGTAAGGAGTGGAGCTGAACTGGGAGGCAGGCCGGGCTCTGTGAGCGGGCCGTCTGTGAAAAGGAGGCTTTGTGAGTGGGCTTCATCAGGGTGCACTGACCTCAGCAACCCCCACCCTCCACCCCCGCCTCTTTCCTCGACACACAAACACGTACAGACACAACGCTGATGTCATCTGGAAACTAGTTAAGTTCTTCTAAATTTCATAAAGAACAAAGTCGAACCGGAAACTGTCTGAAATCTGGTGACTGTTGCAGCTTATTTGTATATTTATTTATTTATTTTTTTTAGCTGTGGCCCAAGACGAGGATTATCCCTGTTGTTGATTTTGTTTACAGAGCTGTGATTGGCTCAGTTTGTTTTCCTCACAGAGAAACTCCAGTCAGTGAGCTGCAGGTTAAACTTGGTGACAACGACTGAAAAGTCTGCAACAAAAACTGGTGGCAGCAGCGCCCTCCGATGGATTAAAAGCTTTATTTATCGTCACTCTTTTTTCTGTATGAGGTTTGAACTCGCAGGAAACCAATTAAAGTCATTAATAAATCATCTTTTTTCTTTTTAAACAAACAAGACAGCCTTTTTTACCTGCGCGTAAACGTGGAACACATTTCAGACTCGAGTAACGAGTCGATACTTCCTTCATGTCACCGTTTTGATGTCCATTTGCTTTTTCTATGTGCTTCAGGTGATGCAGCTGCAGAGAGAAAGTGGAACAGCAGAAGAGCACAACTTGGACAAGGAGGCAAGGAAGTGGGCGAGCCGTGTGGCCCGAGAGTATAAGAGCATCATTCACACACAGAAGGTGAGAAACAGGAAAAGACGCTTTTATCTGAGTGACAGAAACTACATAATGCCACCCTCTCGTAGGATTAAACTACTTTAAAAAGTCACAACTTTTCAAGCTTATTGCCTAAAATTTGCAGCTGTCGATATGAAAGCCAAATCTCTGTGAGGTCAACTTGTAAATATTTTTAAATACTCACTAAAAAATGATCGATCTCACAAATTTTGAACCAGAAATTAGATATTGTATCAACTCAGCAGTTTAATGCGAGCCTAAGATGTTATAAATAAACCTTTGTTTTAGTAAAGAATACAGGTTATCACATTTTTTTTAATATAAATTTACTAAACATTTAATGTAAAATCATCAACCCTGATGAGATTATAATTTTTGGTGTTGAATGGCTTTTCAGTCATTTACTACATGTTTAAATAACTTAAAATCAACTTATTTAACCCTTTTAATAAAGGTTTTGTCAGGTCTGGATTGTTTTGTTTTAGAGCTACACTTTTTTCATGGTTTATTTTTCTAGAGACTTTTTCAGAATTTGTACCATTAAAATTTGCCAGATTAGCCATTAGCTGTTTCTGATAACTTTGTATTTATGGACATAAAAAAAAACTCACAGTCACTGAATTAATGTGATGTTTAAGAAAATGTAAAAAACCAAACTGTTCTTTGGAAGGTTTTTCAGTTTAAAGGTCTATTTTTTCTCATTTTTATGACTTTATGGACCATGTTTCTCAATAGATAAAAGAAATTAACCTCTGAAACATGAGTCGTAAATCTTCTAGGTGTTTAAATTTGAGATACAAGTCCAAGTTGTGCATACATTCACTGTGATGGGTCAGCTTTTCCACTAAACTGGAGTTTGCCCCTTTACTGTAAAGCAACACGTTGGTTTAATAATAAACGTGGAGATCATAAATTTCGTCGTAGAACTGTGAAAAAGATAAAAGGGATGAAGCAACATGAAACAGGTCAGGAGTTCATCTGATTTATTGTCGAAGTGGAGGTGAGACCGCTCATCAGTCATGTTTTCATCACGCTGGGATCAAACTGTTTCCAGTAAATCAGAAAATAATCAGTTTCCAGGAACCTCAGTCACATCTCTTCAAATATTGATTTCATTTGTAAACAGTTTTCATCCGCTCCATGTGTGTCTTTGTCCACATTCTGAACGATGGTTGTGTTTGTTTGTGTTTTGGTCTCAGGCCTTGGAGGAGTACGGGACTCAGGAGACGTCGGAGCAGAACAGCAGCGACCTCGAGACCAAGATGGAGGTGGCGAGGCAGAGTCTTCGTAGGGCCGAGGTAACGTAAAGCTTGCTCGCTCCGAAATGGTTTGTTTACCTGAGGTGGCCCAAGTTCGCCACCTGCTGGTCAGAAAGATGAACCGTCGCATCCAATAGTCTGAGGCGCTGTTCAAGGAGAAAATCTAAATGGTTATGTCACGACAAAGGAGCAGAACCATCAATCTGCTTAAGGTTCATTTAATCACAAGAAATATTATCCAGGTTGTTTCATTCAGGAGGTTTTCTCCTGTAAACGTGTTTGTTTGGTGCTGAATTTGTGTGAAGTAACTTTTATTTTTATTCACAGACAGTGAAAGTGAAAGCTGAGGCCCGCCTGGACCAGCTGAGGCAGGCAGGGGTCGCAGTGGAAACGTGGCTGAAGAGCGCAATGAACCAGGTGATGGAGGAGCTGGAGAACGAACGCTGGAACAACCTCAGTACCCATGATCCTTCACTCTCCGTAAGAACTGAAATAACTCAAGTATTCAAACATAGCTGGTCTGTCTTGTCCCTTTGTCAGAAAGTAGCGTCGGACACAATGTGTTCGCCTTTTTTTTCTTTCAGGGAACAGCAGATTTGGAGCGAGAGGATGAGGAGGAGATGGAGGACAGTGGGGAGGTGTTGGATGACAGCAGCTCCAGCCCCTCGAGCACCTTGAAAAACTATCCGCTCACCTGCAAAGTGCTTTACTCCTACAAGGTAACAACAAACGGAAACCAGTCTCACAGAGCTGAACATGAACTTTGTCTGGATTTTCCTTTTCTCCTCTGAACTTTTAGCGCATTTATGTTTCCAAACAAACTACAGTACAGCTTCATGTTTGCAGGCATCTCAGCCAGATGAACTAACTATCGAGGAGCAGGAGATCCTGGAGGTCATCGATGATGGAGACATGGAGGACTGGGTCAAGGTATGACTCTCGTTTTAGGTGAACTGTTGAATTTGTTGAGATTTCTCACAATGTGGACAATCAGGTGTGTCATCGCTGCAGAGTGTTTGCCGTCCTGATTGTGTAACGCCTGAAGTTATTGTTCAACCCACTTTAGACACTTTTAAAAACTCTCCATAAGCGTGCAAAACACTGGCTGCGGTTTGTGCGGCCATATTTGTTAACACGTCTGCGAGTTAACGCTGGTGCAACTTCTCAGTCATCCAGGACATGGCAGATGCAAAAAAAAAAAAAAGTAAAATAAATCAAAAAGCTACTGGCCTTCTTTTCTGTAGCTGAAGATGTTTTGCTTCCCATCTGGCAAACTTTATCTTTTTGGTCACTTTTTGGTTACTTTTTTTAAAAGTCCTCATCTTGCTGCCCACGAAGCAACCGACCCAGGAAGTGGTTCCGGAGGTTAATACTCAAATTTATAAACTTTGCACATTTTATAGGTCGTCCTTTTATTAAATGAACTCATTTATTTCCTGATCAGATCATCCTTTTCTCATTAAACGAGCTCATGGTGTTTTTATTACTTATTTAAAGTTGACAACACAAACAACAATTATTTTGCTGAACAACTTGAACTTATTGCCTCAGATAGAAAATGGAAATAAAACCCTGAGACGTAACCGATCTGAAGCATTCAGCTCTTAAAGCGTGAAGGTTCAGAGTTATTTCAAATGTCCTGCCTCTCTACCCGGTTGTTTTCAAGGAGGACATTTCCTCCCCATGAAGTCAGGATGTTGTCATCAGTCCTCACTGTTTCTGTGAATTATTTTCGTTTCCAGGCCAGAAACCGCAGCGGACAGGTCGGTTATGTCCCGGAGAAGTACCTGCAGCTGCCTTCCTCCAACAGTTTACTGAGCATGCTGCAGTCTTTAGCTGCTCTGGACGCCCGATCCCATTCCTCCAGTAACTCCACCGAACCCGAGACCGAACTCCAAACCAGCTCTGTCAACGGAGACTCCAGCGGTGAGAGTTGCCTCGGTTAAATCAAACCAGAACCTGACGTAAAACGTTTGTTTTTCACCTCCTGAATCCGCTTGTAAAAGCAGTTTTTGTAAGCAGCGCCAACGCTCTTCTCTTTTTTTGCAGTGTCATTTGCGAAGGCCTTGTACGACTACGCGGGACAAACGGACGAAGAGTTGTCGTTTCCAGAAGGCGCCATCATCCGCATCCTGAACAGAGAGACCCACGAGGACGACGGTTTCTGGGAGGGAGAGTTTAACGGCGTCGTTGGCGTCTTCCCTGCGGTGCTGGTGGAGGACCTCTCCGGTGTCAGCGAGAACGGAGACGGACAGAAAGAAGGCAGCGCACAGGTGTGTTGATGTCCTTAAAAACTGAGAACTTGCAGGTTAGATTAACACGAATAAAGCTGACTCAGCATTCACACAATCATTTCTCATGTTTATAGTTTCTTGCTTTTTCTGGAGTTTTTCTTTCAGACCAACGCAGTTGAAGATAAAAATAGCATCACTGGTCCAAGAAGCTCATTTATATTTTAGATTTCATCTGTAATTAATTTAAATTGAGCTGTGGCCGCAAGGTTGTCGGTGCCTCTTGCGGGGGCCATCCTTGACCCCGGTGGTGGACACAGGAGGACACTGGAGGCCATCAAGCTGAAGAAGGTGTCCTATAAGTAGGACAGGCAGGACTCCAGAGGCAGCTGAGGGGTACCGACAGGCCAACGGGGCTACAGCTGCGACTGTTGTTGAAGCAAAGACTCTGGTGTGGGAGGAGTTATAGTGTCTTGGGTTCTTGTTCACGAGTGAGGAGTGTGAGATCGACAGGCAGATCGTTGTGGCTTCTGCAGTATTGTGTACTCTGTATCGGTCTGTTGTGATGAAGAGGGAGCTGAGCTGCGTTCCTACCCTCACCTGTGGTCATGAACTTTGGGTAGAGACCGAAAGAACGAGATTATTGATACAGGCAGTAAAAATTAACTTTCTCCTCAGGGTAGCTGAGCTCTCCGTTAGAGATAGGGTGAGAGGGACTCGGAGTAGAGCCGCTGCTCCTCCACATCGACAGGAGCCAGCTGAGGTGGTTCGGGCTTCTGGTAAGGATGACCCCTGGATGCCTCCCTGGGGAGGACAGGAGGAGCCTGTCCAACTGGGAGGAGACCCCAAGGAAGACCCAGGACACGCTATAGAGACTGTCTCTCAGCTGGCCTGGGGACATCTTGGAATCCTCCTGGAGGAGGTGGCTGTGGAGAGAGACGTCTGGGCCTCTCTGCTCCAGCTGCTGCCCCCCTGACCCGACCCATTCATGCATCGATTGATTGATTGATTGCATAAAGAGTTTTATAAATCGAACTCAGGACAAACATTAGAAAATCTTTTTTTCCCCAGTGCCAATTATACACATTAAAGAGATTTTTAAAATATTTTGGTATTTTCCCAGGATTCTGTTTTTTGTTTCATTTTGAATCTAATGAGGTACTTCATTCAAGCATTTTGTTCTGAGTTTCTGAAGCTTTATTTTGTTTTTCTGTCTTCGTTGTTTGTGTTCAAGGCATCTCCCTCCACCTTGGCGCAGTGCGACCGCTCCCCCTCCAGTCCCTTTCAGTCGGCGCCCCTCCACAGCAGCCCCCTTCAGACCCCCACCACGTCTTCTCCCGGGTCGAGCCCCTGCAGCGCCACAGCCTCTCCCATCGGCCGACCGCCCTCCTACCACAACGGACACCACCGGCCGCCACCGGCTCCACACAAGAGCCCATATCACAGTAAGATGTGCTGTTTGTCTGCAGTGAAGGTGCAGACAGTCAGAGATATAATCGTTTGGATTATAATCTGTGTCTTCCCCCCCTTCAGGTCCGGCTCAAGGATCTCCCCAACCTCCGAAATACCCAGAGGGTGGAGCTGGCACCATCCGGCCTGTGAGTAACATTTAACCTCATGACAGCACCAGAGAAGACAGCACTCATCATTAGGTATCGAGATCATTTGCTAAATGATTAATTTTAGTTGAGTAATGATTGATGGATGTTTGCAGGTCCGAGCTGCTCCTCCGCCCCCGAAGCAGCATCCTCGAGGGCAGGTGAAGCCTCGGGAGGAGGTGGAGATCACCCTGGTGTGAAAACCGGCTCCTCGTTCCCAAAGGAAACTTAACCCCCCCCGAAGACGCCTGGAGGCAGGAGAGACCCCATGCTCAGACCTCAGAGAGTCAGTGTGCTGTGGAGGATTATTGTGACTTCATCACTTCATGCCGTGTTCAGTTCTTCTCACTCTGTCACCAAACATCAGTAGAAACAGGGTCAGTAAACATCCAGCTGCTCTGACTGGATTTAAAATTTTTTCAGTCTCATCAAAAATGTATTCTGAGTGTTAAAAATGGATCAAGTGACAACCTGAAGGAAAATACAGTAAAATCTGGTATCACTGGCATAATAATGATTTAATTTCAACAACCTGCTTTGTTTTTTGGGAAGTTCTTCTTGAATCCATGATGATCCTTGGAGGTGATTAGCTTGGCTTAACAACTGTCAAAAAACTCCTCACACCTTCAGAGGCACAAAGTAAAGCACATTACAGCAGTTTGCAAATTATATTTATATTTTCCTCTTCAGGACCCAGAAAGTGATCTTTATGAATAATTTTACAGTCTTTCTGAAAACCTTTCAAACACTTTCTTTGGACTTTGGCTTTTTAAACTCATTTCATATCCAGATTGTGTAGTTTGTGCTTAAAAAAACAGGAAACTGAACAGGTGAAGGTGAAAAGAAGACGAGTCTTAAACACTTATTAGCAGATGATCAGTATCTGAAAGTCATTTCTTTAGAAAATTAGAAAAAAAAAAGTCCAGCAAAGACCTGAAAGATGCACTATCGTGTTTTCAGCTTGTAGCTCTTTGGAAATGACCTTGTTGGTGTTTTGTTTTGTATTTTTATAGATGAAAGAAATGAGAAGTTGTGTATTTGTGACAGGCTGCAGGTAGCACAGAGCCTCAGGTTCCCCTTTCAGTTGTCTGTTTGTCTCCATGCAACACCGGCTCATCCCTTGAGTTAAGGAGCCTTTTCATGTCTGAAAGTTTCACAGGGTAGAATTAAGTGCCTTAACGAACAAAACATTCAAGTAGTGAACTGAATCAGATTAAAAAAGCAGCCAAAGTCCAAAGAAAAAAGTTTGAAAGACAATAATTATTGATCAAGATCACATTGGAAAAAAATCAAAGAAAGTCTGGCTGCTTGGAGGTAAAATCTATTTCTTCCTGTGTGTTTTGGTGTTTGTACCAAACTCTAATCTGGACTCTCTACAACAGTCTGGTCCTTTCACAAACAAACACCTTCCTTTATTGTTTAATGTTGAGCGGTTTCCTGGGCGGCCGCATGAGTATTTTCAGATGCAGAAGTTTCAGTTTTGTAATCATGGATGTTGTGTAATGCCCTTCAGAGTTTATGCTTCTGGTTCCTGTAGAGTCAGGATGTTTACAAAGTTTATATATTAAAAATCAGTGTGTTCACAAGCAGCTGAAGAAGAAAACTCTGACCTGCAGCACTTCACTACCATCAGAATTAAAGCTGCTGGTGTCTCTTTGCACTCTCATCGTGTAAAATTTAATCCTAAATTGTTATTTTTTTTAAATTGGTGAATTTTAGAGGTATCAATAGATGCATTTTAACTTTCAACGGTCTTACAAGCTGGAAAAGCTCATCACCTCCTGGCTTCATGTTTATTTTATTTTCTACAGAAAATAAAAATAATCCTTAAGAGGAAATACCATGTTTTCTGAAATGTTGAACTGTCCCTTTAAACGGCCTAAATTAGTTCCAAAAGCCACATGGATTGATTAGGTTTTGGACATTAAAACTCAAGCACATTTCTTGCCGGTCTCTGATCGTGTTGATTGATTCTGAGGGTTGTTAGTAATTATCGGTGAATCGTCTCGGCCCACCGTTGACGACATCAGAGATCCACGTTGTTCCGACACAAACTAAAAGTCTCCACGTTGGACCACAGCTCCAGCACGGGCGAGGCTGGTCCTCTCCGCCGTAACTGGAAACGGTTATACAAACAAGGGAAAAGTGGCAATTCTAGTTGTGATTGTTCTGTCAGTTTTTATGATTCAAATATCGGATCTTTTATCGTTTACTGTTCGCCTTTTCTTGTTTAGAATCAGTTTAAGAACATAGTACACACGCGTGTAGTCCAAGTTTTTTTTTTTTTTTGTGTTGTAACATACAGATTTAGATGTTCTTATGACACAAACGATGCCGGTTTCGGCTGCTGGTTCGGTGTCGGTTTACACTGAAGTCTTGCAGTTTTAAACACCTTAAGGAGGAAACCATCCGAGCTGCTAGCTGTCCAATTTAAAACCTATACTGTCATAGTGAAGCACTTTTTTATGTCTTTTTATTCCCTTTCAGTATTGTTGATGTTTAAAGTTTGTTTACCAGCTGTATTGATATAAATACTTTACTTTTATCAGCTCTTGTGTTATTTAGCCTTTATTATCCACCGTAGTGTCTTTACGAGTCTGACTTTTTGATCATATCGTTTTGGAAGCATCAGTAGTTTACAGAGAGCTTGGAGATGGATATCTGTACAATTATTAGTATTTCTTTCTTTTTATTAGCATTAGACAAACCTTTTAAAACCATAGTTCAGTTTGATCAGAGAGATATCTGTCAGCCTCGCTGCTGTGTTCTCGTTGATCTCCTTGAGATCTAAATGACATCAAACTTATTTTTGAAGTTTGCATTTACCCTGTTGTATTAAAAACAAAAACCTGAAGTCTCTTTTCCATCAGAGAAGTTGTTGTTAACCTGCTACTGGACCTGGTTCCACGTCGGGTCTAAAGCTGAAGTTCAGTGATTTAAACGCCCACATTTCATGTCAGCTCTGCAGAAATTGCAGAGCGTCAAATTTACACACCAGTGGATGTTTGACTGTATTTATTGTGTACAAAAATGTGAAATAAAGATAGCCTAAATGAAACAAGCAAGCCTCTGCTGTTTAATGTTTTTTTCTTTTTTTAAAGAAGTTAGTCAATGCTTTTGATTATAACCTAAGAGTCAGTAGACAAGCTGAGCAACGTAAAGCATTTAGTTGGGTTTAATCCTGACAATTCTCTCCTGAAATTGAGCAACAAGTATTTTTAGAAATATTTACTTCAGATGAAAATTTGTTTTTGCTGCCCTCAAGTGGCCAAAGAAAATCACAACTTTCTTTTATCTAAAACCTTCCAGCTCAGACCAGTTTGTGATTTTAATTTTAATCGTTTAATTGTACAAATTTAAGAGAAAGTTTTCAGATGTCACTTTCTAAAAAGACAGGAAAAAAAAACAACTTGATGTGTTTGAATTTACTGTTTCTTCAATTTCAGCAGCATATTCACAGAATTTATCTTACTGTTCACATGAAATACTTAACATCAGCTGATATTAAAAGTATGTATTTATTTATTTTTGTGCTTCTTTTTAAATCCTGACCATTTTTAGAAAGTTTGTTTTTGCCTGATGAAGCCACTGAACTCTGATTTATGGTATATATGTATTTATTATATTACATTATTGTATTCAAAGCTTTTTTTTACAAGTATAAACGCAGATAAAATAAGATGGTATAAGTAAGTATTTAAGCAAGTATATAAGTATTTGAAGAAAACAAAACAAATGCTTAATATTTCTTTGTCTTGTTCCGGTGCCGTTTTATTTTGTTAACACCGGAAGTGGCGCCTCTAATTCCCGCTGGCTTGACACTGGTGTGGAAAAAGATGGCTGCTTCGGCGGCAACGGCGAGTCCTTCCCCCGGTTTGTGTCCGAATTACGCCGTGGTTTGCTCTTTCCTGGAGCGGTACGGAGCCTTACTGGACTTACCGGAGCTCACCTTTCCTCAGCTGGAGAGATACCTGCAGGACACATCCTCAGGTGGGGCGGAAAAACGCGCAGCTGGTCGCGAGGACGAGGAGAGGCTTCAGCGTTGCATTAATGATAATGGAGCTACGAGCTAACGCTAGCTTCGCTGTGTTATTGTGTGTTTTTTTAGCCTCCGTGTTTACTTAAATACAAGCTAACTGCGACCCAGATCCGCCGTTCGAAGTGGAAAACGCTTCTGGGCAGATCTAGACGCTGATCTCAATGCATACCCGCCGAATTATTCGATGTTTTCTGTCACTTTTTAGCTTTTGAATTGAGCTTTTTTTTCCCCCCACAGCCTTTATCTGCTGCCGCTGCTTCTCTCACAACAACACAGACACGAAATGCGCGGTGAAAACACTTGTTTGAACGTTGCCGTAGTTCACGTAACAAACTGTGGATTTTATTAAACTGCGACCAAGCACGTCGGGGCGTGAAACGGGACGGGAATTGTGCACTTTAATAACAGTTAAAATATGTTGCCAAGGCAGTGGTTAGCCGAGCTTCTGCGGAGTGAGCCGCAACAGCGAGAACATCCGGTTGAAGCTTTCACAATAAGAGTTCGTGTCGCTTAACGGATTCCTTCTGCTTAACTGCTGCTGTTCTTGTAACATGTTTACGTTACTTTAACTTAACAGCTTCCACGCACACGCTTTGAGTCGCGTTTTTAGAACTGTTTATTTAATAAACGTAACACAGCTGTGCTTCAACTTCCTGTGCGTGTTGCAGCAAATTGACAGTTCTTATGTGCTTCCGGTTTGAGGCGCTCCTGATTGGGTTTTAATTTTTGCCTCTTAATTTACATGTGGCGTCACCTCGTGCGTTCAAGTGGCACCATTTGTCTCGTTTTATATTATTTATCATAAAATTAGAAAGTCGTCTCCTGTGTTTTATCATGCTTTCAATCGAGTAGCACTCCAATTTATGTTTATTCCCAGAAGCTTTATTGTAAATACCTGCATGTAATGGTAATAAATGTGAGCACAGTGTTGTTTATTTCATAGCAACATGTTATCAAATGACATTTCTCAGAAATTAAACGAACAAAGGATGAAAGCTGAGATTGTCTACTTACCCTTAGATGCATTTCTGCCTGTTTTTGTTTAGTTTGTTTTAATCCACAATCCCCTTTATTCACTTATATGAAGTGGAATTATTTATCATCTCAGATCCTGTTTTTTTATTTGACTTTATTGTAGTTTTACCACGTCTAATCCTTGTCATATGAAAATAGTAGAAACAGGTCATAGTAAGAAAAATATTAATTTAAATCAACTCAGTTTGTAAAGTGTAAATTTTTCCTTTTTTTTAGATGATAAACTTACAATTTGTTTTAAATCTGTTGTTATTTTCAAAGCCAACAGGTTTTCTGATCATTATTCAGTTTTTCTCTGCAGGATGAGGACTCTGGCAGAACAGAGCATTTCAAAAATACTTGGTAGATTTTTACGACCATATTGTTATTGTTTTGGTTAGGAAACACAAAGCTTCCAAATATAAATTATGGAACAGCAGCATCTTTACTTGATTGTTTAAGCACATAATATATATAAAATGTGTGTGTATTTTTATTTGTCTTTGCGAGCACTGATTGTTACCACGGATTGATGGTAACTTTGCAGTTCTTTGTTCTTTGCTTTTAAAACCTGCCCATGTTCTGTGTTTTGGTGTAAAAAGGTTAACCACTCGACATTCTTTTCGTCTCCTCAGTTCCAAAGCTGCTGGTTGATCTTCACGTCAAGCTGCTGAGGAAGATTGGAAAGTCGGTGTCTGCAGACAGATGGGAGAAGTATCTGGCCAAGGTAAACGTTCGGACCCGAGTGTTTGTGTTCGATGTCTCAGTCGGTCGTTCAGGTTCCTCTGCCCATCGTGAGTTTTACTTTGGTTCTTGGGTTTTCCTAAAAGAACAGAGTTTGTTCTGTGCAGCTCAAGCTCCGAACCCTAATATCATCCATCGCTTTTGTCACGTTTCCTAGATTATCACACAGAGAAGATGCTAATCTATTTTTTTATACATTTGGCATCTTTTTGTTTATTTTACATCTATGAAATCCACAGAATGGTTGGACGTGTATCTTTAAATCTAAGGTTCACCGAAGCGAAACAGGGACAACAATCAAACTTTTAAACCAGATGTTTGATAAATTCTCCTTTTCTGCTGCAAGTTCAACTTCAGCGTCATCTTTCAAAGATTTTAGAGTTTATTTGTAGCTTTAATGTATATGCTCTAATCGTTCAGCACAAAGATAACAGGTGTTGGGTTTCTCAGAAGCAGCAGGTCAGTATGAACTTCTAGAAGCTCAGTCAGTGTAAACAAAAAGGACTGGCTGTCTACCAGCACGACTTGTTTGTAGTTTCTGGATCAGGTATTTGCTGATCGATGGGGTGTTGTTGGGACAGCACGTGTCCCTCCATCACCGTCGCACCCAGAGTCCACTTTATCTTCATCTTAACCTGCTGAGTCTTTAGCTCTGGTTTGGTGAGCTTCTTCATTTCCCTCCTAGCTATTTGAGATTAGGAGACGTAAAAATCAGTCGCTGTTTTTGAGCAATTAGTAGTTCAAATATTGGGTCTAAACTGAACAGAATAATTTATTTGTGTCCCCACGTGAGGACGCAGGGTCTCAGGAGGCTGAAGACACCTGATCCAATCTTCACAGGTGTTTTTTCCTCAGTAAAATAACATTTTAGACTCCAGGAAACTGGTTTTATTCCAATCTAACAAGCAGTAGTTCTTTATTAAGTCCTCTTTGCATAATTTTGTCTTTTGACAAGTACTTTTTAAACATACTAGTTAATTGTACAGCTGGTAAAGTGTTAACTTGTATGTTAATGAGGGGGAGAAAGTTATTTTAGAATCGGGAGGGTTTTGAACACATCTTGGAGCATTTTTACGATTCACATCCATTACAGAGAAACAAAGAAAAGTTTAAGCTTTTGTTCATCTCTTACTGCAGTTTTAGACGTGCAGACATTATAATTGGCTGGTTTATTATTATTTCCACACAGCAGACATTTTGTCCAAGTTCTGTCATAATTTTTGAGGTGATGTTTTGTTGAATAGTTATCAATAGTTAGTGTTTGTCAGCTGTCACATCAGTCATGAAGAAAGATGAAAAAATCCACCTTCTTGCTCAAAAATGTCCTACTGGTGTGAAAGCATGCTGTATCAGCTGTCATTAAATCTCTACACTTTGGCTCGATTTGTTTAATTGATCACCATTTTCTCAACCAAACGTTGAACTACACAAATGTAGGTGTCCTTTGTCTGATTTGTCTGCTGAATCTATTTTATTTGCTTTAGAAAAAACAACGCTATAAGACGGGGAAGGGTCTGGATTTTCTGGATTTAATTTTTCTCTGAACTCTGTGCTCCATAACCAGTTTCACAGCAGATACGGTGCTAACTATCGATCACCGTTGGACAGAACGTCACTCCAAACATGAGCAAAATGTCAGCCCAGACAACTTTATTCTGGGGTTAAATGTCTAAAAACCTTAAATTTATCAAAACAAATATCAAGACCCAGTCTGAGTCTCGAGATCTGCTCAGAACATCCATCATTTCTGTAACAGATTTATTATTTTGTCCAGTTTGTCGCAGCAGGATGATCTCCAGAGGAGACATTTGAGACTTTTAGGTTTGTGCTGCGTTTAAACGACTCAGGAAGACAAAACAAAAAAACACACAACGATGCAATATATTTCCTACTCCTTATTGACAATAATAGGACTAATTATACAAAACAACTTGCTGTTATTGGTGTTAATGTGCTGCTTTAAAAAAAATCAGAGTGATGGGAGGATGAAGGCAGAAGTGTCTGTTAATCTGCGTTCAGACGCAGTAAACGGTTTCCTTTTTTTTTTTTTAACAATCCTGCGTTGTGTGTCGCTTAGCGCTCTGGTTTCTGTTGCAGATATGTCAGGACGTCAACACAACCTGGGCGTGGGAACTCGAACAGAAGGGATACAAGGAGCTGACGATGGAGTGCAAGACGGGGATACTTAAAGTGAGAACACGCTCACTTTGACGGCCTTTTTATTCATGTTCAGAAGAAACTTTAGTTGTTGTTTTTGTCATTATATATAAAAAAGTAGAAAAGTCAATGTAACTCATAACTTCACTGATGGCTTATTGACAACTTTTAAACTGTTTTTTTTGTAGTTGTAGAAGTCTGAATAATTGCAAACAAAACTTAAATGTAATTAGGTTTAAGTAACAAACATATTATAATCAGGTTTCCTGAATATTATCATTATTAACAAGAATTAAAGTCATCCACAACAGCAATTGTTGATATTTATAGTTAGATTTTATTGATATTGGTTGTATAATTACCTCTATTTTAACAGTGGGACAAATACAAAGTTGCCTATTATCAACAATACAAACACCACATGTTAAAGTGTCCCTGGGCAAGGCACTGAACCCCTCACTGCCTCTGATGTGTGCTCATCTGTGTATGAATGTGATCTAAAGCTCTGATTGACTCTGCAGGATGATTTATTAAGATTAGCTTTGTAGAGGTGCTGTATGAATGTGTGAGTGGATGAATAAATGAGGGCAGGTTGTGTTATACAGCACTTTGAGTGGTCTAGAAAGGTGCTATATAAGTGCAGTCCATTTACCATAAATTTCTGTTTGCTGGGTTGTTTTTAGCTTCTATCTTGAAGAAGGAGCTTGTTTTTGTCTACTTGAGAGGATTTAACTGTAAGAATCTGTTCAGACAGGAAGTTATTATCAACTTGTGGCCCGTGATTCTGTTTGACCTGTAAAATATCAAATCTAATAAAATACTCCAAATCAGAAGCCAGGTATCTCAGCTTAAATACATTTCTGATTTATCTGTAATGCCCCTTTTCCACCGGCTCTAAAGGTCCCGGCTCCACTCTACTCCGCTTGCTTTGCGCGTGTTTCCACTGGCATTTTTTCGAGGCCGGTCTCTGCTTTTTTGGTCCCTGCTTCAGAGTAGGGCCAGCTGGGTCGGCCCTGCTTTGGTGGGCGGCGCAAGCTTAGCTCCTGTTCACTCATTGGTCGTGGGTGTGGCCAGATGCAAGCATAAAGGGCGTACAGTAGGAATAGAAACAACAGCGTTAGCTTATCCTGCAACGTTTAGCCGTCTGTCCCCCAGCTGAAGGCGCTGTAAAGCCTGAAATCTCCAGCGGATAACAGCTGTCCTACTCCGTACAACAATCGCGGCATCCAGAGCATTTCTTCCACTGCGCCTCTCTTCCTGAAGTCTCAGGAGAATCCCCATAAGTTTAAAGGAGGCGTTCCTCTGCTACCGACCAAACTGGCCGGTGTAAACACGATGCATTCTTTATCGAGCCGAGCCGAGTAGAGCCGGACTTCTGAATTAGAGCCGGTGTAAAAGAGGCAGCTTCCTGGATGCCTTATCCTTCCTGAAACTACCAAATCTTTAAAATCTGGATTTCTGTGTTCACCTTTTCAAATGTATCTCTGTACGCCGCGTGATTAGATCGCCCGTTGGCCTTGTGCGTGACTCGGTCCCCGCTCTCTCTTCAGTATCTGTGCGAGTGTCAGTTCGACGACAACGTGAAGTTCAAGACCGCCATCAACGATGAGGACCCCGACAAAATGCGCCTGCAGCCGATCGGCCGGGACAAAGACGGGCAGATGTACTGGTTCCAGCTGGACCAGGACGACAACGTGCGCGTTTACGTGGAGGAGCAGGACGACTTGGATGGAGCGTCGTGGAAGTGCATCGTCAGGTCAGCAGATATAATAATCCCACTTCAAACATCTTAAAATACAGATTAAATTCTAACATTCAAAAAGAAATCATTTAAATTTGTTTCCTTGCATGTTTGTTTTGACTTGGTTAAAGTCAGGAAATTCCTACATCAGAATTTATTTAAAATAATCGTTTAAAATCAATTTTTTTCTCTTTAGAAATAGAAACGACTTGGCTGAAATTGTTGCCTTGCTGAAGACACAAATCGACCCCGAGCTGTTGAAAAAATACGAGGAACAGAAAAACAAACCTAACAATGAAGAGGACGGCGAAGAAACAGAAAATAAAGGTAAAAATCAGAATAATAACCTTTTTACAAACTGATTATCAAAAATTCTGTTTAATTGTGTTCACTTTTTTAAAAAAATATTGTTTCTGCTTTTAGTTTTTCTTCCAATCAATCAACGTTTTATCGTCATTTAAGGCAGAAAACATTTTGATGTATTTAGAAGCTTAGGAGCAGTAGGAGTTAGTTTGAAAGAGCTTTTTCTGCTTTATGAAAAGGTTTTTTTGTTCCTAATCAAGTTCTAAGAATTTAAACTTGAGCCATTATATGAATAACTTTTAGGGGACGTTAAAAAGGCCGAGGACACATTGGATGAAGAGGGCAAGGACTCAGAAAAGGCTGTTTGTCCGGAAAAGACTGAAGAGACGCAGGAGGACAAACTGAAATCAGAAGCGTCTGAGACCAAACTGTCGCTGAACGGCATCGTTGAAAGCAAACCTGAGGCCGAAGTCGTCTCAGAAAACATCAGCACCAAAGCTCAGAGCATCAAAGAGGAGCCGATGGAGGCGACGGACATTAAACCGGTGTCAAGTAAACCAGCGCCGTCCTGCGAGACGACGTGTGCGCCGGTCAAGGCAGAAAAAGGAGAGGAGGCCGCGAGGAACCGCTCGGAGGAGATCCAACACGCCATGAAAAACGACCAGCAGGCCAAAATCCCTTTGAAAAAACGGGGAATGAAGTTTAGTGAGGACTTCGAAAAAAACGGGTCCATACCGCCACAAAATCCGTCGGTTACTACCCTGAAGGAGGCTTCTGAAGGTCCTGAACAATCACAGAAGATCCAGAGAGTCAACGATCAAGTTAACGGTGAAGTTCAGCCTCCGTCAGAGAGAGAGTCACTGAAAGAATCTGCTGCTGACGAAGAGCAGACGCATAAATCCGTAGAAAACGCCCTTCCAGCCGTGGACAAAGATGGACCGCAAGACGAGAAGGACAAGGCTTGTAGGGCGGAGGTTACAACGGAAGCCAAATCGCAGCAAAGTGACTCGAAAAGAACAGAAGATGTGCAAGACGAGAAGGGAACCGAAAAAAGGGAAGCTCACGAATCTTCCCAACCATCAAAAGAACAAATATCTGTTTGTAAAGACTTAAATAATGGGGTCGAGAAATCATCTAATCATGAAAATCCTGAAAAAATGAAAGAATCCAAATCAGCAGACGGAGAAGTCCCTTCTACAGAAAACAAGACAAACTTAAAAGAAGCTGATACGTTAGACAACTTAAATTCAAATCATGAAATCAAATCCAAAGAAGCTGAGTCGGAGGGGAGCTCCGACGCGTCCGAATCAAACCGGACTGAGGAATCGGCTAAAACAGACACATCCGAAAGAAATATCGACAAATCCGATCCGTCTGCTCTGAAAGAGAAGTCAGAATCTGTTCCAACTGAGACACAGTCTGCAGACAAAGATCCTCCGGAGAAATCTGTTCAATCTGAAGCCACTTCATCACAACGTGTCATTAAAACGACAGACGAATCATTAACCGGCGACAAATCAGAAGAAACGGACGGCGTTAAGGAGAGCGTGGCGCCTCCTGCTGCTCTAGAAGAATCAGAATTGTGTAAACCGTCCGAGAAGAGGGACGACAAAGAAGCGACTCCGGATCAAGTTTCCCAGAAAAGGACAGAAAATCCCGAAGACGTAAGGGAAGTTAGCAACTGCGACGATCACACGACACGAGACGTTACCACAGGAAGCGACCCCGAGTCCAAACCGGCCGCAGAAGAGACGCTGGACGTTAAACACGATCTGACAGAACCAGAAAAGGGTGAGAAAACGGAGGAGAACTCCGTCGAAAGTAAGACGACAGAGGACACAAGCGAAGGCAGAGATAAACCGTCCAGTCCAGCCAAAAAGACAAACGCCTGTGAGGAAACTGATGAAGCGTCTCAAAGACAAAAGAAAGAGGCTGAGGAAGACTCAAAGAAGACCAGAGCGGAGAATCCGTCATCAGAAAGTATGGCGGATGCTGCCGAGGACGGCGAGCTTTCAAAAGACAAAGAAAAAGACGATTCTTTAACCGATGAGGTCTTAAAACGTGAAGCGAAGGAGGATAAAAAAGCTCAGATTGAAACCTCAACAAATAATGAATCTGAGCTCCAAAAAACGAACAAAGACCCTGATGTCCCAGAGTCCCCCGAGGAGAACAACAAACAGGCGAGCAAAGGAGAATCCGCCAACGTTCCCTCAGAGAAGGATGGCAAAAGCAAAACGAAAGAGGTGGAAAACGGTGGTGAGGCTCCGTCAGATCGAGGACCTCGTCGGAAAAACAGGCCTCCGGTGCATCGAAGGAAAGCCGAGCTTCAGAGGGAAGAACGTCAGGGAGACTCCGAGTCGGACACGAACACCGGGAGATGTCTTCGAAGGTCACCGCGGATCTCCAAACCGACGCAGAAGGCGGTGGAGATTCAGGACAAAAAGACAGAGAAGGCCGCCGCGCCGCCACAAAAACAGGAAGACGACAAAGAGGAGAAGGAGAGAGATAAAGAGGAGGATGAGGAGGAGGCTGACATAAAGACTGTTCAAAGGAAACCCAAAGAGAAGAAGGCCGATCAGGAGAGTCAGCCCAAACCCAAGGTAAGAATAAAAACATCCCTACTTTTCAATTATCGCTAATCGATATCGAAACACGCAGCCATGTTTGTTTCCAGGGAAGAAAGAGGCGGAGAGCTCGATGGTCCAACACGCGAACGCGCCGGAAAAAGAAAAACTCGGAGGATGAGGACGAAAACAGTGACGAGGAGTGCAGTGAGGAGGACGAGAGCGAGGAAGAGGATGACAGCGACGAGGACTACAAGGTCGAGCGGAGCAGGAAGAGGCGGAACCGGAACAGAGAGAGGCGGAGCTCGGACTCTTCCACATCCTCCGACGACGATCTAACTCCTAACGACGACCCCTGCAAACACTGTGGTCTTCCAAATCATCCCGAGCTGGTGGGTTACTTTCCGTCATCTGTATTTATACATTAAATTTATTAGTTTAAAGATTTTAAAGCAGTTTTTTTTAAAAAGGCACATCAACAAAGAAGAAAATGGGATTCTTAAAGGATCTATTTTACAAATTGAGATTCAAACTCATGAGAAAAAACTCATCTAGAAACTAAACTTAAAATCCACTTTTCCCACTTCAAACCTTGATTTCAGGTCGTGTATTGTATCAAGTCTGTGCAAGTGAAAAACTCTTTCATGGCAATTTTGTTTCTGCTCGGTAAGTAAGCATCTTTTCTCCGTGCGTCTGCGTTTCTTTTCCAGATCTTGCTGTGTGACTCGTGTGACAGCGGTTACCACACGGCTTGTCTCAGACCTCCCCTCATGATCATCCCCGACGGAGAATGGTTCTGCCCTCCCTGTCAGCACGTACGTACCCGCCGGAAGGGTAAAAACATTAAAGATTTGAAAGGAAATTAAACGTGATTAAGGTTTCATTAATCCCATCTGTAGAAGCAACTCTGCGACAAACTGGAGGAGCAGCTCCAAAACCTTGACGCTGCCTTGAAAAAGAAGGAACGGGCCGAGAGAAGGTGAGAATAAATAAAACATTTTGTTGCTCTGGTAGTCCTTTTTTAGGTCAGTGATTTGTGACATTATATTATATAAAGATATAAAAGAACCAAAAAGGTTAAAACGAACAAAGCCATTATGGAAATCATCACTTTCAGCAGATGTTATGGGTAATATCTTTTAATATTTTTATAATTCTTGTGTTTTTATACATTTAACTGTGCTCAAATTTTATTTTTTATGTAAAATTTCGAGTTTTTTAATGCTGCTAGTTATTAATATTTCATGTTCAAATTAGGGGTTGAACGACTACATATTTTTAAGGTCGACTACATCATGATAATAGTCGAGTCGATGTCGACTAGTCGCGGTGACGTCATAGTGACGTAAGCGCAAAAACTCTTCACAACTACTTGGAGGCTTTATTAGCTATTTTCACGGCAAATATTGACCCCTAGCTAGGTTCGAAAAACTGTAGCAAATCTCTAAATCCTTCTCCGTGGACAGCAGCTAGTGGTCTCATGTCTTTGACAATGAAATTCACAAGCAAATTTGTGATTTGCTGCCGCCGGTGTCCTGTCACAGCTGGGCGTTTCATGAATGAAGTTACTGACAACTGACTGGATCGAGCCGGTTGTTCAGGAGCTAGCATTAGCGGATGCCTTTTCAAATGACTGTGCATCGCGGTCGTACTTTTGTTGTACTTCAGCACAGCTTTGCAGATTTTGCATGTTACGGTAGTTAAACCAGAAGAGTCATCTTTAGTGAAATATTTCCACACTGTTGACGAATTTCTACCTGTTTGACAAGATGCAGGCTTGTCCTCGATCTGTTTTGAAGACGCCATTTTGTAGCCAGTGTTCTGTCAGATCTGCTGTCAGACTGTCATACACTTCTGACAGCTGATCTGATGACACTTCTAAGCACGAAGTGTCATTCTTAGCACGAACTCACGGCTATATATATGTCAGACAAGTATACACTGTCATTACCAACTACAGGCTTTTATTTAATCAGCAGCTGTCATTACCACAGATCTTTATTTAATCAGCAACATAACATCATAATGTATTAGTTAGATCGTCGTGACAAAGACACTCGCGAGCCGGCTAAGTGACATCCTTAGCGGGAAGGGGGCGAGTTTTAGACGGCTCGTATTTTGTAGTTGACTGCAGCTGCAACTCCATCTCCTTTTAAAAACACTGTAAAACCACAAATATGCATCCATCTACATATCATTTAAACTAATGTATTAACTTATTTTTCTTGTGTCTTGTGACGTATACTGTGCTGTCAGATCAGCACAGGCTGTCACCACCGGCAATCACATGACTGCGACTAGTCGACATGAAATGTAAAAACTCGCGAGACGTCCTAGAGTCGACTAGTCGACTAATTGGTTCAACCCCTAGTTCAAATAAAATACAGTTAATTATTTATGCCACATTTTAAATCACAATAATTGCCTAAAAGTCTTTTTTTCTTTGCATTTGTTGGCAATAATTACTTTATTTCTGTTTTTATTTTGGATTTTGTCGGTTCTGGTCCTCCGTAAGCTTGACCCTAAACAGTGAAAGAAATAATTTTTGATTTTTAAATTTGGTTGTAATGTTTGCTCTCGTGTCCTGCAGGAAAGAGCGTCTAATTTATGTAGGAATCAGCGTAGAGAACATCATCACGCCCTCTGTAAGTAAAACCCCGAGGCTGCACGGAGGCAGACGGTTCGCCCGCTCATGTTTTTCAAAATAAAACGTCCCTAAAACTCCTCGCAGGTGGAGCTGGGGGTGGAGGAGGAAGAAGAGGAGGAGAAGAAGCCAGAGATCGTTATCAAAGAGAAGAAAGAGTCGAAGCGCAGCAGGAGCTGGGGTCGAAGGTCAACGAGGGCGAAGAAGAATATCAGCTACAGGTTTGAAATGTTTTTAACGACCAGTCGGCGGCCGGCGTCCAAACGGTTCTGCCGTTGTTTCAACTCTTTGTCCAGTTTTCCTAGTCCTGTTTCAAACTGTGCAACAAAAAACTTCATTTAGATAGCAAAATTATTCGATGATTGCAACTTTATATAAAATAAAATAATCTGAGATTCTGTTTAAATTAAACGGCGTCTTTGGTCCTCTCCACACTAACATGAATATTTAGAAAACTGAACTTTATTTTTCTGTTGAAAAAGATGCAAACTGTGTTTCTGGAATTTCCAAACTTCTCCGAATTTCTTCCATCTGCTGGGATTTGTCTTGATGCTTTTTAAACTTCATCCTTCTGCTGAAAAGGTTGTTTACGTTGGACGACTTGAAACTTAAAAAAAAACCATGAGCTGCAGTCGTTTGGGGAGAATTATCAGCCATGAACTGGATCTTCTCTCCTTGTTCCACAGCCTGCGTGGCTATTCTTACCTGTGCATAGATTGTTTGTTTTTTTTCCCCTTAAACAGCAAAAAAAAATAATTTAAATGATATCTTAGTCAAGGCCTTAGTGCAGGGGTCTCCAATCCTGGTCCTCAGCGCCACCATCCTGCATGTTTTCCCTGTTTCTCTGCTCCAACACACCTGATTCAGAGGTTAAATCACCTCTTCTTGTTCTGCAGAAGCCTGTTAATCAACCATTGATTCAGATCAGGTGTGTTGGAGCAGAGGAACAATGAAAACCTGCAGGATGGTGGCCCTCCAGGACCAGGATTGGTTTTCTGTTCGTACACGACAAACGGGGCTTTCTGTTAAAGTATGAAGCTGAGCCAACTAATGTTTTCTTTACTGAACACATTGGAAACCACGTCTGCCATGATCCTGCCAAAGAAGGACGTACCAGCCACGCTCCCAATCTTCTCCCATAAAGTTTTAGCCGCTTCTTTTTGTTGCGTGGAGGGATTCATCTGTAACGGCTGACTGATGCCTTTAACTGTCCTACATGTCACTTATGAGGAGGGATTTTTGACTCGTTCTTTCTCCTCCATGCTCTTTTTACAGATTTGATGAATTCGACGAGGCCATCGAGGAGGCGATTGAGGAAGACATCAAGGAAGCAGAAGGTGGAGGTAGGGGAATGTTTAAAGCAGCTTTAACAAAATAAATAAAGTTTCCTTTTTAAGAAATCTACAAACCAGAACCTCTAAAGTTTATCTTGTTTAATCCAAGAATGAAAAGGTTTAGTTTTTTTTGTTCCTCCGTTGCAGGAGCTGGCCGAGGTAAAGACATGGCCAACATCACAGGTCACAGAGGTAAAGACATATCCACCATCCTCCAATCAGAGGAGGGCAAAGAGAACGGCCGGCCGCCACGACCCAACCCCTCGCAGCGCAGGAAGAAACGCCGGCGGCTCAACGATCTGGACAGCGACAGCACCGTTGACGAGGAGGAGAGCGAGGAAGAGTTTCGCCTCAGCGAAAGGTGCGGGTCGAGCTCCGGCAGCCGACCTCCTCCCGGCCTCGGTCTGTTCTGAACCCTTTGTGCTTTCGTTTGGCTTCAGCTCGGAGGAAGAGTTTGTCGCAACAGACAACGATTCGGAGCCGGACACGGAGCGGGACTCGAACGACAGCGACTTCGGCAGCAACAACAGCGGCAGACATCACTCCTCCTCGTGGAGCAGGAGGCCACAGAAACGCAGGCAAAGCTCCAGGAAGAGGCGGAGGCCGAGGTGGTACTCTGATGACGAGGAGGAGACGGATGATGAAGTGGATGAAGATGAAATAGGTATTTAACCCTTCAGAGCTGTGTTTGCAGTTGAAACCAGATGTTTCCCTCATTTTAATGATGGTCATTATGGCCAATTGGCTCGATTTTAGTTTCATCGAACTACAATGTCTCCAAAAACGCAGGTCTTTGTCGCTGTCCTCGTTTACAAACAGTAATCTGGATTTGTTGCTTTCGGAGTAATGGCTTCTTCCTCACCGAGTGGCCTTTCAGCTCGTGGATGATGACAGCATCTTCGCAAAGTCTTTTGCTTTTTAAGTTTTGAGTTTTGAGGCCATTGCGCACATTTCACATCTCAGGAACACGGAACCCATCTCCTTCTGAAGCAGCACGATGGAAGGACGTTCCCGCGTTGTTTGTCCTTGTTGAAGTATAAACGTGGAACTGTCGGGCGTCTGGAACCCGAGGTCGACATTTCTCTTCCTGATGTCTTTTGATTCTCCCATGATGTCACAGAAAGACGCAGCGTTCCTCCAATTAACTCTAATGTTGTCAACTAACCAATCAAAAGCTTCCAAAGCAATGACATCATCATCTGGGCTTTCCCAGATTGTTTAAAGGGACAGTGATGTCAGTGTATGCAGACTTATGACTTCGAAGAAAGTATTAGAAAGGTCTCTCGTTGTTTACTTATTTAACAAATAGATTTAAATTTAGGAATCCCAGCTGACCTAAAACAGGAAAGGTTTATTCTCATTTAATGTCAGACAGTGAGGAATAAAATGTTTGTCTTTTTGCAAAGTGTATGTAAACTTCTGGTTCCAACACGGTCTTCTCATCAGCGTTTACATCTAAAAACATTCAGGTGGATTTTGTTAAAAACGGTTTAATTTTAAGCATCAGGTCGTCCTTGCTTTTGTAAAAAGTGTTGTTTTGTTTGTTTGCAGTGACTGAAGGCTCGAGTGATTACAGCGACAGCGACCTGGACATGAGTCGGCGGCGGTCCCGGCGGAGCCACAAGAAGGAGGTGAACTACTGCGAGACGTCCGAGTCTGAAGGCTCTCAGGCAGGAACCAAACGGGCCAAAGTCAAACCCAGACGGCGCCAGGAGAGCTCCGACAGTGACGGTCGGTCTGAACCTCACGGCGTTTAAAAACTACACGTCGATCTGATTTATGCTGAAGAGACAGGAGAGTCCCCATCATGTGTGATGATGTGTTTTTCTTTTTAAAAGAGCTAAATAAAAAGGATATCTGCTGACTTTAGTTATTTATAACAGTGCACTGAGTGAGCTCAGTATTATATCAGTCCCTCCAGGATTTCGCAGGCATTTTTTGTGATTGTTGCGGCTAAAATGCCCGATTTCACGGGGCATTTTCCTAAAAGTTGTGATTTTTTTTTTTACTAAAATCAATAAACAACCATAACTTTTAATATCTAAACCAAAAATACTTCCTAGTTTTGTAAGATAATTCCCAACAAACATTGACATTCTCAAAAGGTGCTTTATTTGAGAACTTTGATAGCTTCTAAACTGACNGATTGTCCCTGGTCTGCAGCTCTCCTCACATGTTTTGCAGACACAAAGTGTTTGTCGATGCGTTTATGTTCCATGATTACACTGCAGGACGTGCAAAACAGCTGCAGCTGGGGAGGAAACTGGTTTGCTGAAATCTTTGTGGGCAGATGTGAAGCATTAGCGCACATTTTGGCTTCGGTCGCTGCTCCTGCACGCTCCCGGCATTCTGATGTTAACAGGAAGTGATGTTATGTGTCTTCTTCCGGAGTTATTTGGGGTTATTTTGTATTCCACGCTACACAAACCCACAGAGAAGAGACCAGACCGCAGAAACGGTGGCGAATCACTTTAGAAACAATAAATATTGGGTTAAAGTTGCGGTGTTTTGGGCAAAGTTGCAAAAAGTTACGGTTTTGCGGGGTTTGCTTGATTTTGCGTTAATAGTTGCGATCGCAACATCGTGAAATCCTGGAGGGTCTGTTATATGGATAAAAAGGTTGAACTGTTTTAATTTGTACACAAGCCTTAGCTCCTCTGCAAAAAGTTGCATAAGATAACTTTTTGGAAATTAGTGCTTCATAAATAAAAACTTTAAGATCTTTTTTGTTATGGTTGCAACTTTGTTAGCTAATCAGAGCTGCTGAAAGCTAAAGTAACCTGTTTTTGTTTTTGTCCGTCCAGCGAGTTTCTCTCGAGACTCTGAGGACGAGTCGAGGGATCGGAGGATAAAGAGACGACCGGACTCCTCAGAAGAAGACTCCCGGCAGCGGCACAGACGACTAGCACTAAAACGCAGGCGAGCCTCCGAAGAGGACGACTCGGACTCAGACTCAGACTCGTCCTCGGAGGAGGACCGTCCCATCCGTAAACGGGTGAACCGCATTGACTCGGACGACTCTGACGAGGAGGCGCAGGAGGAGAAACCGAAGGAGAAGAAGCCTGCGGAGGAGGAGATGGAGGAGGAGGAGTCGAAGGGAACGAGCCCGGCGGACTCCGGTCCCGTTGAGCCGCAGCCCACAAACGGACAGAGCGAAACGAAGAGTTTCGAGTGCTTCATCAGCCGCCCCGCGCCCGCTGCTCCGGGCCTCATCCCACACCTGGAACTGCCCAAAACCATCAGTTCTACACCAGCTGCTGCCATAGCACCAAACGGTCTGGTTGGCCAGGAAATGTCGGCGCAGGATGACGACGAAGACGACCTGTTAGGAGTCACGGACCTCGTGGACTACGTCTGCAATAACGAACAGTTGTAAAAACAGAAAACGTGTACTGTTTCCTTTTTTTGTGGTATTGTATTTTTATATGGCTTAACTTTATTATTCCCTCCCCTACCAACACTTCCTCTTTGTTATTTTTCTCGTGGAGCTCGGTTCTCGACGGTCTGAGGCAGTTCCTGTGGGACTCGGCAGCAACACAACATTTCCTGTTTGACCCGTAACGACCGGCTGACATCATCCAGCTCCACTGCCAAACCTTGCCATTTCACCTCTCATCCAAGTGTTTTTGAAATGTTGTTTTTTTTTTTTTTATCTGCGCGTCTGCCTAAGCACTAACGTACCCGTGTGGAAATTTGGCACTGAAATCTTTTATCTTTTGTCTGAACTCGGTTGTCAGTCTGACTCGAATTGACTCGTCAAACATCATTCCATAACTGACCTGAGGTTCAAAGCCTCTGCTGAAGGAAAGAAACCTTAGAGCTGCGGCTGGTTTGGTTAGTTTTTCACAAAGACTTTTTTTATTTTTAAATAAGATGAACAGAAGTTGTTTTAAGAAGGCAGACTTTGTGAGCTCGTTAAATATGCAACACACTCCAGAACTGTTCTGTTCTTTGCTTTTAAAAAAATAGCTGCTGAATTTACAGCATTTGAGATTTCCCAGGACAAGATACTTTTTGCTGTATAAAACACAGCACTGTTGAGTGTGGACACTCTTTAATGAATGAACCACAATTATCAGAATTATCCCACAAAACGGATGGTTTAGAAAAACAATTATTTAAAAAAACAAATGTTAGAAAGGAAAGTTTCACTCGAGGTTTTTAACTGTTTGTTTTGGACTGTTGGAGGTCCTAACTTCCATCGAGCTTCAGTCACCACCTGCTGCCATGAAGTGCGGGCGATCATGTAATTGTTGGCGAGATACAGATACAGTGTCATGACCCAGTGGTCGACTTTTAATGAAACACTTGAAGTAACCGTTGGATGAACTTTTAGAGTCACTCTGATTCAAGATGGCCGCCTCAGCAAACAAACATTTTTGCATCTGTTGTGTTAGTAGCTGAGAGTCGTCTCAAACTCTCACTCGAAGGCCTGAAAGGCGGCGGGCGACATGCATTCCTGCGTGAGGAACGTGGCTAATGATGAAATCTTTACAAAGTTTAGATGGATATTCTATTTATTTTGACTTCCTGAATTATTTCTTGTAGCCGAATGAGATCTAAATGAAAAACCGTTTTCACCGACAGTCTTTGTGTCAAGCTAACCAACCTCCTCCAGGATCTTATTTTTCTTTGAATTTGTGGAACGTTTTAAACTCGTTTTTAAGCCTAAATTAGATATTGGATAAGCTAACCTTTAACAAAGCCCAGCTGGTGTTGTAGATGGAAACGCTGCCCTGACTTTTCCACCATCAATATTCCATCAGTATATAGTCAACCTTTTTTATTGTTTGAATGGATATTAAGTGACCAACGTGTATTTTTCAACCCCAGAACTTTTGTATTTGAATGATTTTTTTTTTTATTGTTATATTCATGTGTAATTACCTGAACAGCACCGGTGGTGAACTCCCCTTTTTGTTTTTGGGAAACAAAATCAAAAGGATAAAACTCTCAGATTTAGTCTAGTGTCATCTTATTTCATTTGTTACTTTGTGGTTTTGTTTTTATGTATTTTTTGTACATCTAAACCTTTTGTTAGTCTCTTTGAGCAAAATGTACAGTGTCTTATTTTCTTTAAACCTGCAGACTCCTGGCTTTTATCGACTAAAATAACACTCAGTTTTAATATAAGACGCCTTCATTTTCCCTTTTTTTTTTTTAACTCTGCTTTGTGGATCTTCCCGCACACGTCTTTATTTACATCTTTCTTTTTCAGTATCTTGACCTTCAAACTCAGATCAAGATCCTGAAAATTTAAGCATAATAAGTTTAGGAGTTTCACGTTGCAGTTTTTAGGAGGGGAACGGACATTAAAAAGCAAAACCAATGACCTCTGCTGGAACCAGTCTGTGTGTATATCTGTAGTTTTTGCTGTAATATATTTAGAGGCATTTTGTAATCATGGGAAAAAAAATATATTGGGCAATTCTTTGGGATTGCATGAGTTTCTTATAGTTTTCTTTTGTAGGGAAGTAACATGTTGGCACAACAGTTTTTTTTTTCTAACAAAATCAGCAAAAAAAATCTTGGCATGTTTAAAAAAAAAGAAAAGTGTAAAGTGACTGCTGAGGAGATATCTGGTTGTTTGCAGTGAAACTGCATTGGTAAAAGCATGCGCTGACCAAGTAAAGGCACGTTACAGAGGGAACCAGGAGCCTGTTTGTAAAATATTCTGTAAATTACTCTCAGCATGGTCTTCGCAGAGGATAAACCACTCTGTTTACCGCCACGGCCAAAACACGACTTCCCAGACGGAAACCTACATGTGCTGCCCGCAGTGCACACAAAATACAGCAAACCCCCGATTTTAAAAAGTGTAACAGAGCTGTGTGTTCTGGTTGGTTGAGGCAGAGTAAAGAGATGCCCGGTTTATATTCTCCGCAGAGATAAGGAGACTGTATGAATACGTATTTCTTGGTTATGAAATAACCAGCTTAAGAAGAGACGGAGAGGAGGAGAGGCTCTGGCGGTGTTTGGTGCCAATGACTGAAGTGTTAAAAGTTTCCTTTTTACCTCATGATGAACCTGGAAGGAAAGAAACCCTGTCCACTGTGTATAGATCCTCGTAGACTGTGTTTTGTCTTCTTCATACCTTTTGTTTACTGTTATTTCTTATGGATCGGATCTTGTACATTTGTTATAATAAACTGGGTTTTAAGCCTTGTGTTGCTCTTCCTTTCTTCTCAGCGTTGAAATGTAAAATAAAATGTACAAGTTGTGTTTGGAGTGCACAAAAGGCCAGCGCTGAGATTTTTATAGAACTTCCAATGAAAAAAAACTTGCTTTGCATTCAGGTTGCGATGTTTGTATGGCATCAACTTTAAATAATTAGTAGTTCCGGTGCATTATAGCACCCTTATCACCCATTATTCTTCTGTTTCAGTCACAGTTTTCAGTTTGCATTTCGCCCCACAGCTTTGAAAATCCCATAGAATAAAATAAATCAAACCTCTCAACTGAACATCTTTTGATAAACATGATCACAAAAATGGAACCCTCATCATGAAAGCTTTTTTAATTATAGCTTTTAGTTAACATGGAAAAAAACTGTAAAGGTTTTGTAGCAGAACACATTTAAAGGTTTGAATAATGGGAGTGAAACATTTTAAGGCTTATGCTGCTCTTTTAAAAAGAGCATACGTTTTGTAATCCCAGGAAAGAACAAATGTTGAAAATTACTAATCTTTTCAGGAGCAGATATGTACATAAACAAAAACAAAAAACAATCATTCAGAGGTGATCCCTGTATCCATCCCAGACCCATGAACTGTTATGTTCTGGTACAAATATATCTACCATTACACCTCTAACATATACACGTAAATTACTGTAAATAAAAACTACTGCAAGTCAGGACAACAACTTTCCACACCACACATATTATTATATAAACTCTAGAGTTCTTCAGTTTTGTTTCTGTAAATCCTATATGGACTGTATTTACATAGAGCCTTTCTAACCAACCAGGCAACTCAAAGCTTTTTACAACATAATCTGTGCCCTCATCCATTCATACAGCACTCTACTACACCTCTACAAAACTAACCTGAATCCATCGACCTATAGAATCTAATCAGTGCTTTAGATCACATTCATGCACAGATGGAGCACACATCAGAGGCAGTGAGGGGTTCAGTGCCTTGCCCAGGGACACTTCAACATGTGGCATACTGGTAGCATCGAACCTCCAGCTGTCTTGTTACAGGATTACTGCTCTAATCACTGAGCCACAGCCGCCTGTATTTAATCTTAGGTGTCTTTAGGAGCGATCCTATTATTCAGAGATAAACTGTTTTTCCCCCTCGTGTGGATTTTTATGTGTCTGTTTAAATCAGACTTTTCTCTAAACCTATGTCCACAAACATCACAAGCAAATGGTTTCTGTCCTGTGTGGATTCTTGTGTGACTGTTTAGATGAGACTTTAGTCCAAACATTTGTCCACAAAAATCACAAGCAAATGGTTTCTGTCCTGTGTGGATTCTCATATGTCTGTTTAATGTTGATTTTTGTCCAAACTTGTGTCCACAAACATCACAAGAAAATGGCTTCTGTCCTGTGTGGATTCTCATATGTCTGTTTAAGTTTGACTTTTGTCCACACCTGTGTCCACAAATATCACAAGCAAATGGTTTCTGTCCTGTGTGGATTCTCATGTGTGCTATTAAATATGGCTTACGTGCAAACGTATGGCCACAAACATCACAAGGAAACAGTTTTTGTCCTGAGTGGATTCGAAGGTGTGTTTGTAAGGTAGACCTTTGTCCAAACTCGTGTCCACAAACATCACAAACAAATGGTTTCTGTCCTGAGTGGATTCTCATGTGTGTAGTTCGATATTTTCTGTTAAATGTTTTTCCACAGACACCACAACTAAATGATTTCTGTTCTGACTGGATTTTCTTGCTTGCGATTGAGTCTGATAAGTTTTTTAGCAGAGGGTCAGGATCATTCATATCATCATCCTCACTGACTTCAGTCTCTGAAGAGCTGAAATCATCTTCATAAGTATTTTTGTCTATGTTCCAGGTAGTTTCTGCTACTTCACAGTCCTCTTCATCAACTGCTGCTTTCATCTGGTCAGCTGAGCTGCTGGTTGGAGGATCTCCATCTTCCACCTGGTGCTGATGAAGCTGTGAGAACACAGGTTTCTCCTCATCATACTCACTCTTCAAAGGAACTTCAGTGAAGTTGTCATCAGCCTCCACCTTCACATTGAGCTGCTCTACATCCAGGCTGGTCCACAGCTCCTCCTCTTCGTCCTTTATGATGAGGGTCTCTATGTCCTGCTGGTCCACACCAGGCCTCCATTCTTCAGGAGCTTCTTCTTTAATCAGCACCGTCTGCTGAACATCTGCAGGGAACACTGAAACACACGAACACGAAGGACAGTTATAACTTTGTATTCACACGTGCATCACTTGTGTTATTCCTGAGTTCACTGATCAACTCAAAACTACATCTCATCCTTATCCCTGCACCCATCCCAGATCTATGAACTGTGATGGTCCGGTACAAATACAAGTTCCACTACACCTCCAACATTAACACATATAATACTATATTTGTAAACTTCTGCATATAGGTTAAACAATTTTTAAACCACACAAAGTCTTTAAAAATAAATCCTGCAGCTGTTCAGCCTGAAAAGTCCTTTAACTGAGAATCAGGATCATTCACATCCTCATCATCATCCTCACTGACTTCAGTCTCTGCTCCTCCACAATCCTCTCCACCAGCTGCTGCTTTCATCTGGTCAGCTGATCTGCTGGTTGAAAGATCTCCATCTTTCACCTGGTGCTGATGAAGCTGAGAGAAAAATATTCTCCTCATCATACTCACTCCCTAAAGGAACTGTAGTGAAGGAGAACTTGGTGTCATCAGCCTCCACCTTCACATTGAGCTGCTCTACATCCAGACTGGTCCGCAGCTCCTCCTCTTCCTCCTTTATGATGAGGGTCTCTGGGTCCTGCACGTCCACACCAGGCCTCCATTCTTCAGGAGCTTCTTCTTTAATCAGCACCGTCTGCTGAACATCTGCAGGGAACACTGAAACACACGAACATGAAGGACAGTTATAACTTCATATTCACACATGCATCACTTGTGTTATTCCTGAGTTCACTGATCGACTCAAAACTACATCTAATGCTGGATGTCAGAAAAACTGCTGAGACTGAATCCAAATAAGACAGAAGACCTCATGATTGACTCTCAGACGATGGTAAAATATATATAAAGCTTTCAGTCGATTCTTTGAAGGAACAAATTAAATGTTTTGCAACGAATCCTCTAAACTTGTTGTAGCTGTTTACGAGCTTAGAGAAAATGGAAAAATATGGACATAACAGGAGGCCTTTGAGGCTTTTTATTTTTTTCGCCTCATCTTGCAAACGTGGAATGATTACACAACATACGACTGTAAAGATTTTTAAGAATAACAATTTGAAGCTCAAGACTGAATTTATTCTGGACTTTCTCTAATTCACACAGGGTCAAACATGCATGTGTGCAGTGATGGGCCGTTTGAAGCTCAATCTCCGGTGCATGTATCAAAAAACAACAACACAGTGTTTCAGAAGCACTGTGTCTGAGTTTGATTCATTTGGCCGAGTGACGTGATCGAAGACGTCAGAAGCGTCAAAAGCTTTAAAACACATGACTGCTGTGGTCCCTTATTCAAAGATATGTCAGTAAGTAAATTATTGGAGAGATTTGTGGTGTTTTGGTGGCAATATTTACAAAAATACTATACAAAGAAATATATACCTTCAGAAAAACAGTATGAACACAAGTAACAATATTATCTCACGATAAACAGACTGCCTAAAACATATTGCCATGAATGCAGAAAACTTGCTGCGTAATCATGTCTAACTTCCATGTGATGTAAAACAGACATGAGTTTTTTGATCTGCTATGTTTAAAAATGTCAAAAAAATCCTAAGCAAAGGGGCAACATGCCATGCACATGTTTAAACAAGTTTAGTCATCAAATAACAATAATTTTATCTGTTCACACACAAAAATCTATGTTTAAAACTGCACAAAAACAGCCCCATATCAGAAAGAAATGTCACATGATATTAAACAACTGTCAGTTGTATTGAAAAGGCAACCACAATGATCAGTTTATTTCAGGTTGGAGATTTAAGATGATCTTTACACTTTTGGCCACCAAATCTCACCAAAGAGGATTTTGCTGAAAAAGAATAAATCAATTAACACTTTCACTACATGTGATGGTCAAACGAAATACATTGATGGCCTTCTTTATACATCTGGTGATTCAATATGAGTAATTTCTAATGCTGTTTGTAAAACCAATCTATACATATTAATATAGATATATATGTTTACACTCAGCAGAAGGTTACAAGGTTTGTACACATCGACAAAATGGTCTTCATTAAATGGTGGAGGTGAAAAGTGGTGAAGCTACGACAGCACATGATCCACACGTTCCTCTGGAGATGCTAAGTCACTTAGCTACAAAAACCTGCAGCTAACATCATCACACTTAATAGGAGGAATCTAAATATACAAACCTAATCTGTGCAGACAAACTCTGGGGTTCAAATCCGCATTCGGGATTTCGTTTTGTTGCATTTTGTCTTTTAAACGACACCGTTCCTCTTCATAACCTGGGCCTGTTTCTTCCAGAAACCCAGACATTTCTTCCACTGCTGCTGCCGCTTCCAGTCGTTGTTCAGCCCGCTGTCTCCAAATCTCTGTTAGCTTTCGATTATCTAAAGTTTCCTTTAACGGTTACTGAGCCGTTACAGCTGAGCACGACTCAGGATGGGGAAACTGATGCAAATGTGACAGAAATTGGACACATCGCTTACAATTAAGGCAGAACAGTTTCAACTTTGTAGCTTCGGTTGCGAGTGAATGTTGTTTTTCCGGTTTCACTCTTCTTCTGTTGTCGTTTCGGTGGTAATATTTGCTCAGCAGTGACACCAACCGTTTAAGAGAAGAACTGCAGCGAGTGCAGCTCGTCTGAAGGACAGAAAAGTCGACAGAGGCTCTGTCTGCGGACATCATAGACACTAGAACAGATATTATCAGGTCTGTGGCCAAGACATTGAAGGTGTTGAACAAAGACGTAACAACAGATACACGCCATATTGACTGGCTGAGCCTGTTGGCAGAGATACGTCAGCAGGTCCGCCATATTGGAAAGAGAAACATCAGCCAGTAAAACCATTCAAGGGAAGGAAGGAGCTGTGGTTTAAGCACGATTATTAACAGATGTTTGAGGTTTAATGTTCACGAACATCATCATAATATATAATAACACAATATACGTCATATTTAAAAATACTAATTAAAATTTAATGTATAGCAATATATCTTTTAACATTTTTAAATATTGTATCTTTAATGGGTATCACCAAATGTCACAAACAAAACAAAACAAACTTATCTTGTATTATATATGTAAGCCATCAGTCATCTGAATTGAGTTGCAAAAGCTCATCAATTCACTGACATCTGAAAAAACAGTAACAACAGGAACATTGTCTCGTGTAAAACACAAACAAACCCCCAGATATTACAACAATATAATCTTGACTGCTATTCTAAATGATTCAGGGTTTCTGTATCTATATGCACTCATCGTGTTTGGTATATTCTTGTTTTGGGAACTGACAAGACCAATCTGGTGGTCTTGAATTTGAACCCTACCTAACCGCAGCGTTTTGCCAAGTTTTTAGTCTGGTGTGACATAAATAATCACTTTACACTCACTGGCTACTTTATTAGGTCCACCTTACTCGTAACCTGTTGGACCCCCTCTGCCTTCAGACCTGCAGTTATTATTCATGTCATCGATTCAACAAGATGGTGGAAACATTCCTCAGAGATTCTGGTCCATATTGACATGTTAGCATCACACAGTTGCTGCAGATTTGTCAGCTGCACGTCCACGACGTGAATCTCCTGTTCCACCACATCCCAAAGGTGATGGATTGGATTGAGATCTGGAGGCTGTTGGAGTTCAGTGAATCCAGACCCTTCAGACCAACTTCTGGAACAGCATCCTTTGGACAGATGTTTACTCATAATGCACAGCACCATGTTAGGAGAAAACCAAACACAGCATATCACCACTACCAGCTGTGAAGCATGGTGGTGGAGAAATGATGGTTTGGGCTGCAGGGCAACAATCCTGAACACAGCAGCTAACCTACAAGAGAATGGCTGAAAAAGTGGGACCATCTTCACAAGGAGGTTTTATAATTTTATTTAAAAAAGAAAAAATCTTGTTTCCATTTGTAGCAGAACTCACATATACATGTTTGAATAATAGACAAGAGTAAAAAAATTTAGGCCTTACATCTTTAAAAAACATACTTTTTGTAATTCTAGGAAAGTAAATATTCTAAATTACTAATTCAGTTTGGAGTTGATCTGTCATAAAAACAAAAGTTAAACACTCACACTTAGTGTCTCAGCTACCTGAGTGCTAGTGTGGAAAAAAAGGACACTTCATATCAGAGTTATAAGATAAATACACAAATGGCCTGCCACAGTAGGCTTCAAGACAAAAAATATACGACCTACTGAGCTCACCATCCAGCCACCTCTCACCTCTTCTTACTAACTGTGAAAACCAGGATCACAAAGCTTTTCTACACAGCTGAATTAAGATAAACAAAAATAAACGGTGAACCTGCTTCTAGAGGACAGAGGTGAGCGCCTGTGACCAACACATTCTTCATCTGCATCCCTGTATCCATCCCAGACTCAAGAACTGTTATGTTCTGGTACAAATATATCTACCGTTACACCTCTAACATATACACGTAAATGACTGTGAATAAAAACTACTGCAAGTATGGACAACAACTTTCCACACCACACATGCTATTATATAAACCCTAGAGTTCTTCAGTTTTGTTTCTGTAAATGCTAAATGAACTGTATTTAAATAGAGCCTTTCTAACCAACCAGGCAACTTAAAGCTTTTTACAACATAATCTGTGCCCTCATCCACTCGCACATTCATACAGCACTCTACTACAGACGTCCCCAACCCCTGGGCCATGGACCGGTACCTGTCCGTGGAACATTTGGTACCGGGCCGCAGAGAAAGAATAATTAATTTACAGTATTTCCTGAATAACATTTATTTTGAAAACTGACTGGATTCTCTCCACTACATCTGTATATGACTCACTCTTGATGCGTGTCAAATCGCTTATCTAGGTTACGCGATACGTTACTGCTAAAAACAAACCCACAAGCAGCAAAATGAATAAAAAAACAAACGTCTCTGGAAGCCCTAGATGGGACCGTCTCATTACTGAGAAACAGGCAAAGGGCTCCCACTGATTCAGCGTTATGTTGAGTAGTATTCTTTGTGCACTTTATATTTGTACTTCACATCTTATTTTAAAGGGCATGTTTAAACATTGCCATATTGACCAGAGAACATTAGACGGGGAGGAGAGGGTGTTATTCATGTTGATAACGAAATACCAGGACGCAGCTAACAAAGCTGCGAGTACACATTGGTTTTACGTTTATTATCTTTTAAAAAATACCCCTATTTTCATGCCGGACGTATCCTTTTATTTTGTTGCATTTATACGCCACTTCTTTAAAGGCCGGTCCGTGAAAATACTGTCTGATAATGAACCGGTCCATGGAACTAAAAAGGTTGAGAACCGCTGCTCTACTACACCTCTACAAAGCTAACCTGAGTCCATCGACCTATAGAGTCTAATCAGTGCTTTAGATCACATTCATACACAGATGGAGCACACATCAGAGGCAGTAAGGGGTTCAGTGTCTTGCCCAGGGACACTTCAACATGTGGCATACTGGTAGCATCGAACCTCCAGCTGTCTTGTTACAGGATTACTGCTCTAACCACTGAGCCACAGCTGCCTGTATTAAATCTTAGGTGTCCTAAGGAGCAGACTTAATATTCACAGATAAACTGTTGATCCCTCTTGTGTGGATTCTCATGTGTCTGTTTAAACTTGACTTTTGTCCAAACCTTTGACCACAAACATCACAAGCAAATGGTTTCTGTCCTGTGTGGATTCTCATGTGTTTGTTTACAGAAGACTTTTCTCTAAATCCTCGTCCACAAACACCACAATCAAATGGTTTCTGTCCCGTGTGGATTCTCATGTGTCTGTTAACAGTTGACTTTTCTCTAAATCCTCGTCCACAAACACCACAAGGAAATGGTTTCTGTCCTGTGTGGATTCTTGTGTGACTGATTAGATGAGACTTTAGTCCAAATCTTTGTCCACAAACATCACATGAAAATGGTTTGTGTCCTGTGTGGACTCCCATATGTCTGTTTAATGCTGATTTTTGTCCAAACTCGTGTCCACAAACATCACAAGAAAATGGATTCTGTCCTGTGTGGATTCTCATGTGTATGTTTAAACTAGACTTTTGTCTGAACCTGTGTCCACAAACATCACAAATAAATGGTTTCTGTCCTGTGTGGATTTTCATGTGTGTCTTTAAATTTGACTTTTGTCCAAACTTGTGTCCACAAACATCACAAGCAAATGGTTTCTGTCCTGTGTGGATTCTCATGTGTTTATTTAAATCTGAGTTGTCTCTAAATCCTCGCCTACAAACGTCACACGCAAATGGTTTCTCTCCTGTGTGCATTCTCATGTGTATGTTTAAATACGACTTACGTCCAAATCCTCGTCCACAAACATCACAAGCAAACGGTTTCTGTCCTGTATGGATTCTCATGTGTGTAGTTCGATATTTTCTGTTAAATGTTTTTCCACAGACACCACAACTATATAATTTCTGTTTTGACTGGATTTTCTTGCTTGAGATTGAGTCTGATAAGTCTTTCAGCTGAGGGTCAGGATCATTCACATCCTCATCATCTTCATCATCCTCACTGACTTCAGTCTCTGAAGAGCTGAAATCATCTTCATAAGTATTTTTGTCTATGTTCCAGGTAGTTTCTGCTACTTCACAGTCCTCTTCATCAACTGCTGCTTTCATCTGGTCAGCTGATCTGCTGGTTGAAAGATCTCCATCTTTCACCTGGTGCTGATGAAGCTGTGAGAACACAGGTTTCTCTTCATCATCCTCATTCTTCAAAGGAACTGTAGTAAAGGAGAACCTGGTGTCATCAGCCTCCACCTTCACATTGAGCTGCTCCACATCCAGACTGGTCCACAGCTCCTCCTCTTCCTCCTTTATGATGAGGGTCTCTATGTCCTGCTGGTCCACACCAGGCCTCCATTCTTCAGGAGCTTCTTCTTTAATCAGCACCGTCTGCTGAACATCTGCAGGGAACACTGAAACACAGGAACACGAAGGACAGTTATAACTTTGTATTCACACGTGCATCACTTGTGTTATTCCTGAGTTCACTGATCGACTCAAAACTACATCTCATCCTTATCCCTGCACCCATCCCAGATCTATGAACTGTGATGGTCCGGTACAAATACAAGTTCCACTACACCTCCAACATTAACACATATAATACTATAATTGTAAAGTTCTGCAATTATATTAAAAAATTTATTATGTGATATTGTAAGATATTTGTGTCAAATATTTACACAATGACAGTTTTACACAAAAGGCACTTTTGAAATACTTTTTAAAACAAAAATACAATTAAAATAAATACTTATTGATTGCACCTAATTTGAATTCCAATTTAAGTCACATTTACAAATAAATTAAATTAACATAAATGAACTTTCCTGTCAACTTTAATCTTTTTTTTTACTAAATCACGGCCGGCCAGTGGTTGGCCAGCAAACAGCCACCTACCACCAGGCTTAGCCTCTTTTTTGGGGGAAACCCTGTAATGTAGTGCTAAACCAGAGGCATTTTGGGTAATGAAGTGCTGAACCAGAGGCAGTATGGGTTATGTACTGTTAAACTAGGGCACTAACTTTGAACAAATATATTAATAAATTAATTTAGATATGTAAAATATCAGGTTTCTACAATTCAAAGTGCTCAAAATTGCAATTGTTTGAAAAACTAAGAATGTTATTTTATATATTGTGTAGCTATAGGATTGTCCTGTAGTAATGAGTAAATATTATAGGCAGTCAGGTTAACTTCTGTGTTGTGTTTGATGTGTTAACATTTTGATACTAAATTATATGTAACTTAAAAGAGTCCACTGACGACTTTTCAGCAGACAATGTACATCAGAATTACAGTGTTTAACATTCTAAATCACATAAAATGCAGGAGCTAAAAACGATACCCGCATTTAAAAATCCTGGCTACGGGAATGAAGGTGGGGGTGAAAAGTGGTGAAGCTACGACAGCACATGATCCACACGTTCCTCTGGAGATGCTAAGTCACTTAGCTACAAAAACCTGCAGCTAACATCATCACACTTAATAGGAGGAATCTAAATATACAAACCTAATCTGTGCAGACAAACTCTGGGGTTCAAAACAGCGTCCAGGATTTCGTTTTGTTGCATTTTGTCTTTTAAACGACACCGTTCCTCTTCATAACCTGGGCCTGTTTCTTCCAGAAACCCAGACATTTCTTCCACTGCTGCTGCCGCTTCCAGTCGTTGTTCAGCCCGCTGTCTCCAAATCTCTGTTAGCTTTCGATTATCTAAAGTTTCCTTTAACGGTTACTGAGCCGTTACAGCTGAGCACGACTCAGGATGGGGAAACTGATGCAAATGTGACAGAAATTGGACACATCGCTTACAATTAAGGCAGAACAGTTTCAACTTTGTAGCTTCGGTTGCGAGTGAATGTTGTTTTTCCGGTTTCACTCTTCTTCTGTTGTCGTTTCGGTGGTAATATTTGCTCAGCAGTGACACCAACCGTTTAAGAGAAGAACTGCAGCGAGTGCAGCTCGTCTGAAGGACAGAAAAGTCGACAGAGGCTCTGTCTGCGGACATCATAGACACTAGAACAGATATTATCAGGTCTGTGGCCAAGACATTGAAGGTGTTGAACAAAGACGTAACAACAGATACACGCCATATTGACTGGCTGAGCCTGTTGGCAGAGATACGTCAGCAGGTCCGCCATATTGGAAAGAGAAACATCAGCCAGTAAAACCATTCAAGGGAAGGAAGGAGCTGTGGTTTAAGCACGATTATTAACAGATGTTTGAGGTTTAATGTTCACGAACATCATCATAATATATAATAACACAATATACGTCATATTTAAAAATACTAATTAAAATTTAATGTATAGCAATATATCTTTTAACATTTTTAAATATTGTATCTTTAATGGGTATCACCAAATGTCACAAACAAAACAAAACAAACTTATCTTGTATTATATATGTAAGCCATCAGTCATCTGAATTGAGTTGCAAAAGCTCATCAATTCACTGACATCTGAAAAAACAGTAACAACAGGAACATTGTCTCGTGTAAAACACAAACAAACCCCCAGATATTACAACAATATAATCTTGACTGCTATTCTAAATGATTCAGGGTTTCTGTATCTATATGCACTCATCGTGTTTGGTATATTCTTGTTTTGGGAACTGACAAGACCAATCTGGTGGTCTTGAATTTGAACCCTACCTAACCGCAGCGTTTTGCCAAGTTTTTAGTCTGGTGTGACATAAATAATCACTTTACACTCACTGGCTACTTTATTAGGTCCACCTTACTCGTAACCTGTTGGACCCCCTCTGCCTTCAGACCTGCAGTTATTATTCATGTCATCGATTCAACAAGATGGTGGAAACATTCCTCAGAGATTCTGGTCCATATTGACATGTTAGCATCACACAGTTGCTGCAGATTTGTCAGCTGCACGTCCACGACGTGAATCTCCTGTTCCACCACATCCCAAAGGTGATGGATTGGATTGAGATCTGGAGGCTGTTGGAGTTCAGTGAATCCAGACCCTTCAGACCAACTTCTGGAACAGCATCCTTTGGACAGATGTTTACTCATAATGCACAGCACCATGTTAGGAGAAAACCAAACACAGCATATCACCACTACCAGCTGATACCAGCTGTGAAGCATGGTGGTGGAGAAATGATGGTTTGGGCTGCAGGGCAACAATCCTGAACACAGCAGCTAACCTACAAGAGAATGGCTGAAAAAGTGGGACCATCTTCACAAGGAGGTTTTATAATTTTATTTAAAAAGGAAAAAATTGAAAATGAAAAAAAAATCTTGTTTGCATTTGTAGCAGAACTCACATATAAATGTTTGAATAATAGACAAGAGTAAAAAATTAGGCCTTACATCTTTAAAAAAACATGCTTTTTGTAATTATAGGAAGGTAAATATTTTAAATTACAATTTTCATTAGATGTGTTAAAAAAACAAAAGTGAAACACTCACACTTAGTGTCTCAGCTACCTGAGTGCTAGTGTGGAAAAAAAGGACACTTCATATCAGAGTTATAAGATAAATACACAAATGGCCTGCCACAGTAGGCTTCAAGACAAAAAATATACGACCTACTGAGCTCACCATCCAGCCACCTCTCACCTCTTCTTACTAACTGTGAAAACCAGGATCACAAAGCTTTTCCACACAGCTGATTAAAAATAAACAAATAAATGGTGAACCTGCTTCTAGAGGACAGAGGTGAGCGCCTGTGACCAACACATTCTTCATCTACATCCCAGACCCATGAACTGTTATGGTTTGGTACAAATAAATGTACCATTACACCTTCAACATGTACACATATAAGTAATTAAAAACTACAGCAATTATGAACAACAATTTTCCACGTCACACATACTCCTAATTAACTGACCCTAGAGCTTTTCTGCAGGAGTATGGGGTTCCTGAGTTGCTTTTGAGGGCTATCTGGTCCCTGTGTAACCAAAGCAGGAGTTGTGTCTGCATTCTTGGCACAGTCAACCTCGTTCTTTGTGCGGGTTGGACTTCATCATGGATGTCCATGTCTCAGATCCTGTCTGTGGTGTTCGTGGACAGGATCTTGAGGTGCAGTTGCGGAGAGGGGGTGTCTGGTTTGGAAACCTCAGAGTCTCGTCTCTGCTTTTTGCAAAGGATGTGGTTCTGTTGGGGTCTTCAGGCCATGATCATCAGTGTGCACTGACACAGTTCACAACCGAGTGTGAAGGGGAGTCAGCTCCTCTAAGTCCGAAGCCATGGTTCTCAACCGGAAACAAGTGGAACAGTCCCTCCGGGTCGGGAGTGAGTCTCTGCCTGAGATGGAGGAGTTCAATTTCAATTTCAATTTAATTTTTAACAGGACAATGCATATTAATACCAGTACATCTATAACATGCCAGAGTTAGCGAGAGGCTAGTTTTTATCTGTAGTCCTGGGAGCCAGTTGTACAATGGCACCCTAAGAAAACATGGAATGTTAAAAAATAAAATAATCAGCAATTAAGAACGACATATACATAACTATTTTGGAGTCTTGTTCTTGAGTGATGGTAGGGGGGAGTGGGAGATGGATTGACGGACCGTAGCCTCGTCCATAGTAATGAGGACGTTGATTCAGTTGGTCGTGGTGAAGAAATAGTTGAGTCGAAAGGCAAAACTCTTGATTTACTGCTCCACCTACATTCCAACCATCACCTATGGTTATGAGGTTTGGATTGTGACCGAAAGAACAGGATCCCTCATCCAAGCAACTGAAATGAGCTTCCTTTGTAGAGCGGCCGGGCTCAGCCTCTGGGAACGCCTTGAGATTCCCCAAAAAGAGCTGAAGAGTGTTGCTGGGGAGAGGGAGTTCTCTCCTGGACCTGTTGCCTCAGCGACCCAACCACAGAAAGAAGGTAGAAGATGGATGGAAAGAGTTTTTTAGAATGAATTCTGCAAAGGCGTAATGGACTCTGTTTACATAGAGCCTTTCGAACCAACCAGGCAACTCAAAGCTTTTTACAACAAAATCTGTGCCCTTATCCACTCACACATTCATACACAGATGGAGCACACATCAGAAGCAGTGAGGGGTTCAGTGCCTTGCCCAGGGACACTTCAACATGTGGCATACTGGTAGCATCGAACCTCCAGCTGTCTTGTTACAGGATAACTGCTCTAATCACTGAGCCACAGCTGCCTGTATTAAATCTTAGGTGTCTTTAGGAGCAGTCTTAATATTTACAGATAAACTATTACTCCCTCTTGTGTGGATTTTCATGTGTCTGTTTAAATGTGACTTTTCTCTAAAGCTTTGACCACAGAGACCACAAGCAAATGGTTTCTGTCCTGTGTGGATTCTTGTGTGAGCATTTAAATGTGACTTTCGTCTAAATCGTTGTCCACAAAAATCACAGGCAAATGGTTTTTGTCCTGTGTGGATTTTCAAGTGAGTGTTTAAGGTTGACTTTTGTCTGAACCTTTGTCCACAAACATCACAAGAAAATGGTTTCTGTCCTGTGTGGATTCTCATGTGTCTGTTTAAAGTTGACTTTTGTGCAAACCTGTGTCCACAAACATCACAACTAAATGATTTCTGTCCTGTGTGAATTCCCATGTGTTTGTTTAAATGTGACTTTTCTCCAAAGCTTTGTCCACAAACATCACAGGCAAATGGTTTCTGCCCTGTGTGGATTCTCATGTGTCTGTTTAAATGTGACTTTTGTCCAAATGTATGCTCACAAACATCACAAGAAAATGGTTTCTGTCCTGTGTGAAATCTCATGTGTCTGTTTAAATGCGACTTATCACCAAATTTTTGTCCACAAGCATCACAAACAAATGGTTTCTGTCCTGTGTGGATCCTCATGTGTGTGTTTAAATGTAGCTTACGTCCAAATTTTTGTCCACAAACATCACAAACAAATAATTTTTGTCCTGTGTGGATTTTCATGTGTGTGTTTAAATGTGACTTATGTCTAAATTTTTGTCCACAGAAACCACAAGTAAATGGTTTCTGTCCTGTGTGGATTCTCATGTGTGTAGTTAAATCATAATTTCTTTTAAACGTTTTTTCACAGACACCACAACTAAATGATTTCTGTTCTGACTGGATTTTCTTGCTTGAGATTGAGTCTGATAGGTCTTTCAGCTGAGGGTCAGGATCATTCACATCCTCGTCATCTTCATCATCCTCACTGACTTCAGTCTCTGAAGAGCTGAAATCATCTTCATAAGTATTTTTGTCTATGTTCCAGGTAGTTTCTGCTACTTCACAGTCCTCTTCATCAACTGCTGCTTTTATCTGGTCAGCTGAGCTGCTGGTTGGAGGATCTCCATCTTCCACCTGGTGCTGATGAAGCTGTGAGAACACAGGTTTCTCCTCATCATCCTCACTCT
>NC_051442.1:3156062-3156954 GCF_001649575.2 Kryptolebias marmoratus
GAACACGAAGGACAGTTATAACTTTGTATTCACACGTGCATCACTTGTGTTATTCCTGAGTTCACTGATCAACTCAAAACTACATCTAATGCTGGATGTCAGAAAAACTGCTGAGTCTGAATCCAAATAAGACAGAAGACCTCATGACTGACTCTCAGAAGATGGTAAACTATATAAAGCTTTCAGTCAATTCATTGAAGAAACAAATTAAATGTTTTGCACCGAATCCTCTAAACTTGTTGTAGTCTTTTATGAGCTTAGAGAAAATGGAAAAATATGGACATACCAGGAGTATTTGTTTCTGCAAACATTCATTACTCAAAAAGCCTTTTCTTGCCTCCATAATAAACCAGCTCCAGACTGAACAGAACTTAACTACAGACTTCTAACAAGAACCAAGAAATATGATCAGATTACATCATTTTAGCCTCTCTGCATTGATTCTGATTTCGCTTTGTTGCATTTCGTCTTTTAAACGACACCGTTCCTCTTCATAACCTGGGCCTGTTTCTTCCAGAAACCCAGACATTTCTTCCACTGCTGCTGCCGCTTCCAGTCGTTGTTCAGCCCGCTGTCTCCAAATCTCTGTTAGCTTTCGATTATCTAAAGTTTCCTTTAACGGTTACTGAGCCGTTACAGCTGAGCACGACTCAGGATGGGGAAACTGATGCAAATGTGACAGAAATTGGACACATCGCTTACAATTAAGGCAGAACAGTTTCAACTTTGTAGCTTCGGTTCTTCTTCTTCTTCTTCTTCTTCTTCTTCTTCTTCTTCTTCTTCTTCTTCTTCTGCTTGGTTTTATGGCGGTTGGCAAACAACTTATAGGTGCATTACCGCCACCTACTGGTATGGAGTGTGGATCAGGACGCAACTTAAAAAAAAAAAAAAC
>NC_051442.1:3157905-3205284 GCF_001649575.2 Kryptolebias marmoratus
TAGGACCACATCATCTGCAAAAAGCAGAGATGCGATCCTAAGGCCACCAAAACAGATCCCCTCAACACCTTGGCTGCGCCTAGAAATTCTGTCCATAAACGTTATGAACAGAATCGGTGACAAAGGGCAACCTTGGCGGAGTCCAACTCTCACCGGAAACGAGTCCGACTTATTGCCGGCAATGCGGACCAAGCTCTGACACCGGTCCTACAGGGACCTAACAGCCCGTATCAAAGGGCCCGGTACCCCATACTCCCGGAGTACCCCCACAAGTTTCCCCAAGGGACACAGTCGAACGCCTTCTCCAAGTCCACAAAACATGTAGACTGGTTGGGTGAACTCCCATGCACCTTCAAGGACCCTGCTGAGGGTACAGAGCTAGTCCAGTGTTCCACGACCAGGACGAAAACCACACTGCTCTTCCTGAATCCAAGCTTCGACTATCCGACGGACCCTCCTCTCCAGAACCCCCGAATAGACCTTACCAGGGAGGCTTAAGAGTGCGATCCCTGTGTAGTTGGATATATACAGACAAATGTAAATGGTAAATACCAACACCTAGTGTGTCAGCTACCTCAGTGCTAGCGTGAAAAAATGATCCTTAAAATCAGGGTAAATAAATAAATAAAGGCACAAGAAGTTTGACACAGAAGGCTTCAAAGTTTGCAATTTAAAACCTACTGGGCCTGCTATACAGCCACCCCTCACCTCTTCTTACAAACTGTGAAAACCAGGATCACAAAGCTTTTCTACACAGCTGAATTAAGATAAACAAAAATAAACAGTGAACCTGCTTCTAGAGGACAGAGGTGAGCGCCTTTGACCAACACATTCTTCATCTGCACCCTGTACCTATCCCAGACCCATGAACTGTTATGTTCTGGTACAAATATATCTACCATTACACCTCTAACATATACAAGTTATTTACTGTAAATAAAAACTACTGCAAGTATGGACAACAACATTCCACACCACACATACTATTATATAAACCCTAGAGTTTTTCAGTTTGATTTCTGTAAATGCTATATGGACTGTATTTACATAGAGCCTTTCTAACCAACCAGGCAACTCAAAGCTTTTTACAACATAATCTGTGCCCTCATCCACTCGCACAGCACTCTACTACACCTCAACAAAACTAACCTGAATCCATCGACCTATAGAGTCTAATCAGTGCTTTAGATCACATTCATGCACAGATGGAGCACACATCAGAAGCAGTGAGGGGTTCAGTGCCTTGCCCAGGGACACTTCAACATGTAGCATACTGGTAGCATCGAACCTCCAGCTGTCTTGTTACAGGATTACTGCTCTAACCACCGAGCCACAGCTGCCTGTATTAAATCTTAGGTGTCCTGAGAAGCAGACTTAATATTCACAGATAAACTGTTGATCCCTCTTGTGTGGATTCTCATGTGTTTGCTTACAGTTGACTTGTCTCTAAATGCTCGTCCGCAAACATCACAAGCAAATGGTTTCTGTCCTGTGTGGATTCTCATGTGGGTGTCCAATTGCAACTTTTGTCCAAACTTGTGTCCACAAATGACACAAGCAAATGGTTTCTGACTTGTGTGCATTCTCATGTGAGTGTTTAAATTTGACCTATGTCCAAAACTTTGTCCGCAAACATCACAAACAAATGGTTTCTGTCCTGTGTGGATTCTCATGTGTGTGTTTAAATTTGACTTTTGTCGAAACCTTTGTCCACAAATATCACAAGCAAATGGTTTCTGTCCTGTGTGAATTACCATGTGTCTATTTAAATGAAATCGTTGTCCAAATTTTTGTCCACAAATATCACATGCAAATGGTTTCTGTCCTGTGTGGACTCCCATGTGTCTATTTAAATGAAATCTGTGTCCAAATTTTTGTCCACAAACATCACATGCAAAAGGTTTCTGTCCTGTGTGGATTTTCATGTGTTTGTTTAAATATGACTTCTCTCCAAATTTATGTCCACAAACATTACAAGCAAATGGTTTCTCTCCTGTGTGGATTCTCATGTGTGCAGTTAGATATTTTCTGTTAAATGTTTTTCCACAGACACCACAACTAAATGATTTCTGTTTTGACTGGATTTTCTTGCTTGAGATTCCACTTTTCTTGTGGAGAAATTGTCTCCCACACTCAGAGAAGCTGCAAGATTTATTGACAGTGTTTACACCTGACTCAGGAGCCCTGCTCTCCTTCAAGTCTTTGTCACTGTCTTCAGGTTCTGATCCAGAGTCTGATAGGTCTTTCAGCTGAGGGTCAGGATCATTCACATCCTCGTCATCTTCATCATCCTCACTGACTTCAGTCTCTGAAGAGCTGAAATCATCTTCATAAGTATTTTTGTCTATGTTCCAGGTAGTTTCTGCTACTTCACAGTCCTCTTCATCAACTGCTGCTTTTATCTGGTCAGCTGAGCTGCTGGTTGGAGGATCTCCATCTTCCACCTGGTGCTGATGAAGCTGTGAGAACACAGGTTTCTCCTCATCATCCTCACTCTTCAAAGGAACTTCAGTGAAGTTGTCATCAGCCTCCACCTTCACATTGAGCTGCTCTACATCCAGGCTGGTCCACAGCTCCTCCTCTTCGTCCTTTATGATGAGGGTCTCTATGTCCTGCTGGTCCACACCAGGCCTCCATTCTTCAGGAGCTTCTTCTTTAATCAGCACCGTCTGCTGAACATCTGCAGGGAACACTGAAACACACGAACACGAAGGACAGTTATAACTTTGTATTCACACGTGCATCACTTGTGTTATTCCTGAGTTCACTGATCAACTCAAAACTACATCTCATCCTTATCCCTGCACCCATCCCAGATCTATGAACTGTGATGGTCCGGTACAAATACAAGTTCCACTACACCTCCAACATTAACACATATAATACTATATTTGTAAACTTCTGCATATAGGTTAAACAATTTTTAAACCACACAAAGTCTTTAAAAATAAATCCTGCAGCTGTTCAGCCTGAAAAGTCCTTTAACTGAGAATCAGGATCATTCACATCCTCATCATCATCCTCACTGACTTCAGTCTCTGCTCCTCCACAATCCTCTCCACCAGCTGCTGCTTTCATCTGGTCAGCTGATCTGCTGGTTGAAAGATCTCCATCTTTCACCTGGTGCTGATGAAGCTGAGAGAAAAATATTCTCCTCATCATACTCACTCCCTAAAGGAACTGTAGTGAAGGAGAACTTGGTGTCATCAGCCTCCACCTTCACATTGAGCTGCTCTACATCCAGACTGGTCCGCAGCTCCTCCTCTTCCTCCTTTATGATGAGGGTCTCTGGGTCCTGCACGTCCACACCAGGCCTCCATTCTTCAGGAGCTTCTTCTTTAATCAGCACCGTCTGCTGAACATCTGCAGGGAACACTGAAACACACGAACATGAAGGACAGTTATAACTTCATATTCACACATGCATCACTTGTGTTATTCCTGAGTTCACTGATCGACTCAAAACTACATCTAATGCTGGATGTCAGAAAAACTGCTGAGACTGAATCCAAATAAGACAGAAGACCTCATGATTGACTCTCAGACGATGGTAAAATATATATAAAGCTTTCAGTCGATTCTTTGAAGGAACAAATTAAATGTTTTGCAACGAATCCTCTAAACTTGTTGTAGCTGTTTACGAGCTTAGAGAAAATGGAAAAATATGGACATAACAGGAGGCCTTTGAGGCTTTTTATTTTTTTCGCCTCATCTTGCAAACGTGGAATGATTACACAACATACGACTGTAAAGATTTTTAAGAATAACAATTTGAAGCTCAAGACTGAATTTATTCTGGACTTTCTCTAATTCACACAGGGTCAAACATGCATGTGTGCAGTGATGGGCCGTTTGAAGCTCAATCTCCGGTGCATGTATCAAAAAACAACAACACAGTGTTTCAGAAGCACTGTGTCTGAGTTTGATTCATTTGGCCGAGTGACGTGATCGAAGACGTCAGAAGCGTCAAAAGCTTTAAAACACATGACTGCTGTGGTCCCTTATTCAAAGATATGTCAGTAAGTAAATTATTGGAGAGATTTGTGGTGTTTTGGTGGCAATATTTACAAAAATACTATACAAAGAAATATATACCTTCAGAAAAACAGTATGAACACAAGTAACAATATTATCTCACGATAAACAGACTGCCTAAAACATATTGCCATGAATGCAGAAAACTTGCTGCGTAATCATGTCTAACTTCCATGTGATGTAAAACAGACATGAGTTTTTTGATCTGCTATGTTTAAAAATGTCAAAAAAATCCTAAGCAAAGGGGCAACATGCCATGCACATGTTTAAACAAGTTTAGTCATCAAATAACAATAATTTTATCTGTTCACACACAAAAATCTATGTTTAAAACTGCACAAAAACAGCCCCATATCAGAAAGAAATGTCACATGATATTAAACAACTGTCAGTTGTATTGAAAAGGCAACCACAATGATCAGTTTATTTCAGGTTGGAGATTTAAGATGATCTTTACACTTTTGGCCACCAAATCTCACCAAAGAGGATTTTGCTGAAAAAGAATAAATCAATTAACACTTTCACTACATGTGATGGTCAAACGAAATACATTGATGGCCTTCTTTATACATCTGGTGATTCAATATGAGTAATTTCTAATGCTGTTTGTAAAACCAATCTATACATATTAATATAGATATATATGTTTACACTCAGCAGAAGGTTACAAGGTTTGTACACATCGACAAAATGGTCTTCATTAAATGGTGGAGGTGAAAAGTGGTGAAGCTACGACAGCACATGATCCACACGTTCCTCTGGAGATGCTAAGTCACTTAGCTACAAAAACCTGCAGCTAACATCATCACACTTAATAGGAGGAATCTAAATATACAAACCTAATCTGTGCAGACAAACTCTGGGGTTCAAATCCGCATTCGGGATTTCGTTTTGTTGCATTTTGTCTTTTAAACGACACCGTTCCTCTTCATAACCTGGGCCTGTTTCTTCCAGAAACCCAGACATTTCTTCCACTGCTGCTGCCGCTTCCAGTCGTTGTTCAGCCCGCTGTCTCCAAATCTCTGTTAGCTTTCGATTATCTAAAGTTTCCTTTAACGGTTACTGAGCCGTTACAGCTGAGCACGACTCAGGATGGGGAAACTGATGCAAATGTGACAGAAATTGGACACATCGCTTACAATTAAGGCAGAACAGTTTCAACTTTGTAGCTTCGGTTGCAAATGAATGTTGTATTTCCGGTTTCACTCTTCTTCTGCTGTTGTTTCGGTGGTAATATTTGCTCAGCAGCGACACCAACCGTTTAAGAGAAGAACTGCAGCGAGTGCAGCTCGTCTGAAGGACAGAAAAGTCGACAGAGGCTCTGTCTGCGGACATCATAGACACTAGAACAGATATTATTAGGTCTGTGGCCAAGACATTGAAGGTGTTGAACAAAGACGTAACAACAGATACACGCCATATTGACTGGCTGAGCCTGTTGGCAGATACGTCAGCAGGTCCGCCATATTGGAAGGAGAGACATCAGCCAGTAAAACCATTCAAGGGAAGGAAGGAGCTGTGGTTTCAGCACGATTATTAACAGATGGTAAAGGGTTCCTGTTCATGAACATAGTTTTTTATTTTATTTACATGTTTATTTTTTTACATGATGTGAAAACATTTTTAGTCTCCGGTGATGACCAGGTTTGGTGTCAAGAAAAGGAACCAGGAAGGACAGATGGTGGATGATGGAAATGGCTTTAGTCAAAGCCAACCATAATTTGAAGCTTTTTTCTGTCACAATTTTAATTAAAATTTAATGTTAATAACTTCTTACAAATGCATTTGAATTATGACACTGTTTAAAAAAAATACTGAACATTTGGCAGAGTTTGAGTCAGAAAATCTACACTTAATCACATTCTTGTTTTCAGAAATAACACACATTTCACATTTAGAATCTTATTGACATTATATGTGACAAAAAACTAAATAAAAATAACGTATAGTGGTCCACTTCAATAACTACCATCCCACCTGACACCACCGCACCATTACTTTATAATTATTAAGCACTTAGTAAAATATCTGCCACATTAATGCAGAGCTGTAATTCTGCAGAAAGTTGTAACAGTTAAACAAATTAAAGTAGTTTTGTCCATCCATAAAAATGAAAACTAATACCCAAAAACTATGTAAAACAAGTAAAACCCCAATTAAAACCACTGAAAACTTCACAGTTAATAAACAAAAACCACCAAACCTGTGTTCTTTCATTTTATTTGTGTTAAAATAATAAAGTAAAATAAGCGTTGATGGAATATTGATTTATGTTTGACTTTAAAACAATTAAAGCGCTGTTAAATAATTTTAAAATGTCAGTTTTTATGTATTTATTACGCTAAATATGACTTTTATCTCGTGGCGATGGTGCGGTTATGTTTTAATTAGAGATAGTTTGATAACACTTTGTGTCGTTGAGCGAGTTATTAAAAATACACACATTTAGATAGTTTACATTTGGTGGTCTTCCAGCATTTATCTCTCATGTTGTGAGAGGCAACAATTACATTTAACACAAAATGTTGTGCTTTTATTCGTCTCTTCATATGAAAAATAAACAAACTGTTACATATTTGGTCAAAATTGGTAGGAGAAACGTGTGTAAAAGCAAACAAACAAATAAAACCATCAGGTGATGCTTTGAGGAATGTAAAACAGGAAGCATATTATTTTTATGACTTGGTGATAATTTGACTAGTTTTTAAGCTCAAGTTTAACAATTTTTGCTCTCTTGTGTAAGACTGATCAGTGTGTCACGTTCAGAAGAGTAAATAAATGAATCAAAGTGCAATACCCAGGTCGATAAGAGAATAAACGACTGAAGAGGCTGAAAAACCTTCAACTGGTTAGCTGGATTTCCTAACCTGCTAGCTTCTAAACAAAACCCCAAAGTATGTTTTTAAGGCATCAAATGGTTGTCGTTGTTAAAACAAATATGTTTTATTGCTGCTTGTGGACTGTGGAGAGATTTGTAATGTTGTAAAGCACAGCAGTTAGATTATTTTCTAGCTGTAAATTTTTGCCTGTCAATCAGCTGCAGGGTTGCCAGATAGGAAATGACGAAACATCGTTCTGTCGCTTCAGAATTATCTTAATTTGACCCAAAGTATGGTGTGTGCCGAGTGACGGGGCGCTTTCTGATTGGCTGGTTGGATCGGACAAGGTTGGTTTTTGGTGCCCGGAAATGACAAAACTATTGTTTGAAAAACTATTTGTTGTCTATCATATAGACCCTAAAACTATCACATGAACACAGTAGTTATCGTTTATTTGGCAACGCTGATCAGCTGTTGCCATGTGAACGTTCACTATGAGTTTTTAACTTTAAAAGAGAAAATATGTAAAGAAATACTTTTTTTTTCCATAAATTTTATTTAGAATAAAATAATATGAACATTTCAAATTTCATCTACCATGGTTAGAATATATATATTTCAAAAAAAAACTTTTAAATGTATCTTATAACTGCTGATACTTCAGTTTTTGGATTAATTTTTCCTTCTCTTCAATAATTTAATTAATAATTTGATCCAGCATATAGTCTTTTTACCGAAACATAGTTTTTATACTGGCAAAAACTCATACAAATAAATATAAATATTCATACAAACTGAACTGAACTGTTCCCAGAATCTATAAATCAGTGAGAGTTAACCTGCTTTGACATCATAATTAGGAGTACTGACTGTTATATTTGTGCCTTTTATGTTATTACTTTAACCCAAGTAACTTTATGTAATTAGGTGATTTTGGTACTTCATAGTTTTGTAATTTATTCTGTAACTTTTGGACCTTCAACCCACTGAAATCAAGAAAATACACTGGACTACACTGATGGCGAGGCGAGAGTCTCGGGCGCCATGTTGCTAAGTGCTACTTGTATCACTATGTGCCGTTCACATATCGAAGCCAGACATTGTTAACGCCTTGAACGTGCTGTATGCTGTGTTATCAGAGCAAAAATGCAAAATAAATCCTTTAGTCACTTAAATAAACAGATATTAAGCATATCCCGAAAACAGGAGTTAAGATTATTCTGTAACGATCCTCCCATCACACCCGGTCAAGAATGAGAAAAGACCCAGAGAGCTACCTTATAATAAATTTACCAAGTGCTGTAGTAATTCTATCCAGACCAGAACCTAATTACTCTTTGAGGAATTAAATATTTAACCTGCCTGCTAGTCTAACCAGAGCTCTGCTACCAGTCTCTGTAGTTAACAGCACTTAGAAAACTTTAACTTAAAAAAATATTATTTTCTTCTCATAATTCTGGAAATACTTAGGCCTTATATAACATGTACTTCAATATTTATACATGGATAACTGAGCTGTTGTCTACACTAATTCCCTGTTTAGCATATAAATTTTACCTATAAAATAGGTAAAACAGGTTTGTATACTAATAAATATCATTCATATATTTTCAGTTAGTTGATATATGTCTACCTTGGTTTGCAGTCTGGATTATACTATTTATATATTAGTATTTCCATAAAAAAAATAATAATACCACATTCTTTGATGTGCAGGATTTGCTAATTATAAAATTAATGGCAAAACACTAGGCTTCTTGGATGAGTTTAGTTTTATTTTTTACTCAGATATTTATGGTCTGCTAAGGATGCCCACGTAGCACCTACCAAGATGGCGGCACAAACTCTCACCTCGTTAGCATTACCTGTGCTGCCAAGGGCCGCAGATGAAAATGAGCCTGTGTGGTTAAACCCGGCACATTCACACGATGTGCTTTTAAAAACACGGTTTAAAAAAACCCCTCTACATTCATGTTCAGACGCAGCAGCTTTGTGGTTCCTCACACGAAGCAGTGGTTCCTAAAGTTGGGTCGAGACCCGACTGCAAGTCATGAAATAACAAGTGAGGAGTTTTAGGACGATTTCTAGAATTTAAAAAAAAAACTAAAAACTTTTACAGTTGCTTAGGCTGTTTGTGCTAATTGGAATGGTATTGTTTTTTTTAGTTTACTTGTAATACTTAGTGGCAAGGTAGAATAGTGCATACAGAGTTTCTTAAATACTGCATATTCTGCAGTAAAAGTCACACGAGTCCAAGGATTCTGGACTCGGCCCGTGACGTCCTACCTGAACTTTCAGTCATCGTGTGCATCAAAAACACAAGTACAAACCCTGTGTGTGTACTGGAATCCTTCAACAACACAGATGGGAGGGGAAAAAAAAAAAGCTCGTAAACAAACGCGACCCTTTTAAAACTACTGTGTCTTCCGTTTCTGCGCAGCGGAGCTTTTCCCGGAGAGGAAAGGAACGATCTTCTCGAACAGCAGGATGCAGCTCGCCATCCCTGCAGACACACAGGAAGTTGTTTTAACGGGCAGAGGCTGAACAACCCGAGCTGTTTGCAGACATTCGTTCTGCACTGGCTGCTTTATTCTGGCAAACCTGTTATTACTACTAGATGAGATGATAACCCCACATTCTTCACTTTCAAAGTTAAATCTGCTCTGCCTCCGGGTTCATCGTGCCTCACCTAAAACAGGTCCCAGCCAGTAAATGAAGACATACTCCAGGTATGTGTGGCCGCTGCAGGGGAACTGGACGGAAAAGGCCAGGGCGGGGTTAAAAACAGCTCCTGATGTCCCTCCCCCTGCACAGAAAGAACGGAAATAAGCAACAGCGTTGGGGTCATTAGGGACAGTGTCCCTTCTGCTGTAAGTAAACTCAAAAACTCAGTTTTACGACCTAAACTTTCTTTATAGTTTCTTAATGTAGATAGGATTTTACAAAAATGGCTACAACTCAATCAGTTTCACAAATATTGACCTAAAAGTGATATGCCACAATATCCTGTGAGACTGAGCATAATGTTAATTTCCAAAACGTCCACATCCTTTCTCAACGTAAGATGATCTCAGGCTAAAAGGCGGCGGGCGATATGCACTCGCCTTTTGAAGAGAACGACAAGCTTGTGTGATGTTTGGCTTGGATTCAAGAACTTGTTAGTGACTATTACTTGAGTTGAAAGAAAGAAAAAAGCAAAACGAGACACTGGATGTGGGCACATAGAGGCTGTCGGACAAAAATCGACAGAAATATTATATGTCAGGCTTTGATACGATGTGCAGATGATTACATTTTCTTTAAATTAAAGGCCAATTATTGAAGCCATATTATGTTTTTTAGTGTGACTGCTGAGTCAGCATCCTCAGTTGTTTTCCTGTTTACAGTTTCTTTTTTTTGCAAATTATTTCATCTTACTTTGTGCTAATTTTAACCATTCATGCATCAAAACGTTCAGCTTGATCGGGAGTAGTGTGCTCCGACTTTTGGGCTTTTGAAACTTTTATACGTCTTAAAACGTTGATGCCGTTTTCCTTTCTGCTGCTCCCTTCTGCGGGGATCGCCACAGCGAGAGATTCGGAGACTGTTTTACACCTGACGCAACCTGGGCTCAAACCTGCAGCCTCAGGATTATGAGACCACTTTCAAAACATTTACCTTAATTAAAAAAAAAGTTGCTCAAGGAAATAAATTAAAATCTCATCAGTTCCCTTTGAGATGTGCTTCAGCTAACTGTCTGTTTTTGTCTTCTTATGCTACTTTTTTATGAACCATTCTGCTACAATTTCTTTTAGCTACTGTTCTGTTTCTTTTAGTTTTTAGCTACTATTTTGCAGATTCTAGATCTAGCATCAGTTTTGCCGTTTAAGCTACAATTTCGCTAATATTAGCATTTGTTGGTCCAATTTCAACTGGTGCTATTCTGTTTTGCAGATTTTACCTTTAGCTTCTGTTTTGCCACTTTTGGCTACTTTAGCTACCATTCAGCTGCTAATTTAGTTAACGTTATGTTAATTTTAGCTACAGTTTTGCCATTATTAGCACGTTTTTGCTATTTCTAGACCCTATCCTTTCAGCTTTCATGCTCCTTTAATTGTGAAATTCAGATTTCTGAAGTTACTTTAAATGACTTCCGGTTCAAAGTTTGGGTTCTAATTAGCCGCCAATTAACACACCTGCGTAAACCGCCGCGGTGATGACCGCAGCCAAGAAGGGAGCTCTGAGTTTGTCCTCGAGTTTGTGCGCGTGCATGACCGCAGCCTGGACCGTGAAAGCGCAGGCCAGCTCGGCAGCCGCAGCCTCCAGAACTGTCCCACCGAGAGGGTCGAAACAACGGAACCCGAACCTCTGGTGCCGGAGGTGCATGTCGGACAAACCCAGCGACCACACGGAGGCTGCGAAGAACCGCGCGGCGACCGCGGCTCCGAACTGGAACGCTATGAGGACTGCCGCCGCGGTGCCGCTCCTGCTGCCGCGGCAGACGCTCTCCAGAGCCGCGTTGGGGTTACACGTCGCTTCCCGAAAAGTTAACAAGTGGATAACCGTGATGGCGTAAGTGAGAGCCAGGCTCGTCGAGGGGTCCAGCCGGGCCGTCTGAGTCAGAAGTTTGAGTTCGTGCGTGCAGCAGCAGAGCTGGAAGGTGGACACGGTTTCTAGCGGGTAAATCCGATAAGCTCCGCGGAAGAGGCGCGCTGCCGCCCGGCGCGTCGCCTCGCAGAGCAGCACCGCGGCTGCCAGCACCGCCAGGGAAGCCCACAGGTCAATCATGTCCCCGTTTCTACCTCCTCTGACGGTACAAACCGTTCCTGCTGATTAAAACCGCTTCATGCACATTCCCTCCGCGGCTGTCGGTGTTGAAGTCCAGTTGATCCACGCTGCCGCGGCTGCGTCAAAGCGCCCGCTTCGAAACAGGAGGCAGAGCTGCCGAGCCTTCAAAATAAAAGCATCAACGACTAATTAGGCGACCAAAAAAAAAAAGTTAAAATCGAAAAATGCTGTTTAAATTCTCAAAGCAGTTTTCTTCAGCTAGTTGTTTTTTATTTTAACAAAAAGCTGTTATATCTTCCAAAGCAGACTGTGTGTGCTGTTGGAAATGTTTTTATAATAGTTTCACAACACAAAATTATTCTAACAAGAGGCTTATGTTTAACTCATGAGCTGTGCTGTTGTTTTTTTTAAAAAAAATTCCTAAATTAACAAAATCTACCACCTAAGACTTCAAAAAATGCTCTGTTTATTTTAATTTATTTTGGTCTCGTCAGATGAAGGGAAAACCCAATTTTAATAATTTCATTTATATATTTTTTTAACTAAAAGCAATTTTGGTATTCCGGCTGTAACTCAATTTCATTAAAGAATCTTCTAAAACGTTTAAAATTTTCAGCTTTATCATGTGTTTTTAAGTGTCTAAGTCATATTTTTTGAATTTGAATATCCCATCAGTAAGCTGCTTTTATTCTTAAGGTTTAACCGGAAATCGGATCAACACAGCCCAATATTTGACACTTGACCTTGTTTTTGAGGCAGAACTTATAGCTGGAGAGTAACTGAGAGGCTCAGTGTAGGGTCAGAAATTGCAAATAATGCAGTTTGAACATTTTTTACATTAGATAAAATCAACGGGATGCATGTTGATGTAACCTAAAGGAAATAAATTGTCCTAAAATAAAAAATAAATTGGGTTTTACTAAAGGTGGGGATGTTTTTGACGCGTAACACAAATAATTCCACTTGCCATGAACTCATCAGTTTGCTCATATTTTGGGCAGAACGACTGATTTGGATTTAAAATCTACGAAAAACAAAAGCAGAATCATGGATTGTGGGATCTCCATCAGATCAGAAGTACGAAATGGATTTTTATGTAAACAAACAAGTTTCCTGTGGGAGGAGAAGTTAAAACCCAAAAGGACCGTGACACTGAACCTGGTCGAGTGTCTTTGAAAGGCACAGTGTGTAGAGCTGTGCTGTGTCGGCCATCTTTACTCCTTTTGACTCCAAAGGTCGGATGTGCCGCCATTAATTACTGTCTGATAGTTTTATTGAAATCTGTCCACTTTTCTAACAGCTGCAGGAACGACGTACAGCAATAATCACGTAAATCGATGTCAGTCCATAGATATTAAATCTTGTACTCTGCGAACAATGAGGTCCAAGTATTTATTTTTGTTTTTAGGGTATTTATTCGGTAGTCTAAAAGGTGTACAAAAAGAAGGAAAGTTGGGTTTTTTTGGGATCACATGGTTACTGAAACCTGAAGGAAAATGTCTGACGGGTCAAGGATGACGCCTGTTGATTTCAAGGTCACGGGGTCAAAGGTCAAGGTCACAGGTGACCTTGTTAGAACCTTGTTTGACGCAGCAGACAGTTTTCCATTTATACCTCCGCCGAGGAGGTTACGTTTTCATTCGTTTCAGTCTGTTGGCAGGATTACTTAAAAACCAGTGAACGGATTTAGATGAACTTTTCTGTTAAAGTTGGGGTTGTCACAACAAACAGGTGATTTGAGTTTCGGTCAAAGGTCACAGGTGATCACACTATAAATGACTTTTATTTATTCATTTATATATTTACCCTATGGTCTTGGCGGAGGTTTGCGCTCTCGGTGCTTCTGGGATTTTCCATTTAATTTCTTTTAAGGTTATAATTCTTGGATGTGAAGTTGAAGCAGACTTTGCTGCAGCTGGAAAGAAGGGAGAAAAGGTTTTATTCGTGGAGTTGTGCCAGATTTTAATTTTATCCAACAAGTCTAAAAGTTCAAGTCCTGCAAACCTCCTGCAGTGAATGTTTAATTAAAATGTCTTTTTAAAAAGGACATCTAATCTGTTATTGCTGCTTTATCGTTAGCTGATATCCTCCTGGACTCGGCTGCCGGTGTGTTTGTGTCACCATGGCAACGAGGAGCAGAGCACTTCCGGTTGACTTTCAAAATAAAGCTGCGTTCCCCGCTTCCTCCTAATAAGTCTTGTTTGTAATCTTAAATTGACGCACATCGGTCGTTTAAAAGCGAACTAAAACGCTTCTTTGTCTTTATCTGCGTGTCCCAGGAAGTTTAAGGTTGTAACCGGGCCGAACTCAACCGTCCTCGGAATGTTTGGTTTCCGGTTTGTGTTCGGGTAACTTCGTCGGTGTTCGGGTAACTTCGTGGATCTTCGTCAGCCGAGCTGCTCCGGGAGGTAACCGAGGAAAAAAGCTCCGAACTGCGGCTTTGTTTTGAGCCATTCACTGGGAGCCTGGAGGTAGGAGAACCGGCTCGACATCTGCAAATAAACCGGAATAAAATTAAAAACCTAAACTTAAAACAAATCATAATAAAAAGCCGCTCAATAGAGCTCGTATTTTTTCCATTAAATACAGAGTTTATTGCGCTTCCGGTCGTTTTGTTTAATATTTAAGCTCCGGGCGCAAGAAAGCGTCACTAAACGAAATTATAATTATCTAAAAAGTTAGCTGATTATGTAAAAGCAGGATTAATCAACTCAACAGAACTCTGTTTATCCCATTTATCACTGGGACACGTGTGGGGGTTTTCTGTCTGTTGGCAAAATATCACAGAAACCACCAGACGAATTTTAATGAAACTTTCAGAAAGTTATTAATGGATGCACCTCTGCAGCTGATAAAATATTTGGAGTCCAACCTTATTGAAGATGGCTGCTACGGTTAATGTACGTTAGCAAACTCAAAATGTCTATATGTAGGTGAATTTTGCAGACACTGAGCTAAAAGTTAGCTGGGAGTCATTCACAACACAAAGTCCAAGCGCTATTGGATCATGTGAAATCTCGCACAAAATCTCATGATAAGCAGAACGGTAGCTAAAAGCATAAGAAGTGTGGATGAAAAATAAAATTGTTACGGATTCCAAAGAATATTTCATAGTTGGTCATTATGTTACGGAAGGATCATTACAGACTTGTGGCTTTAAATGTGTCATGCCCAAAATATAATATATTAAAATAAATATGGCTCCATCCATGGGTAACAGAGCAAAACTTGGGTCGATTGATTGGCTGTGTTCGAATCATGGGCCATCAAGCAAATATATGCTTCCTGTTTTATTACTCTTGGCCACAACTTCCTCAGATATTTTATTCTCTTTATTTCACTTTCAGAAAGTCCACCTCAGAAGACAAAAACAGAGAAGCAGATTTCACACACAGCTGCCTTCATTGTTTAGTGTTCTGTGCCTGTGGTGGCGTTTCTGTGTTTCAGGTGCGAGCAGGATGGCGGTCGCGTGGCGGTGCGTCTGAGCGATGACGTCCACGGTCTCCCGGCTGCTGATTGGCCTTCGCACCAAAGTGCTGCGGCGCCAGGAGCATCAGCGGTTTGTGTCGTGCCTGACGGCCCTGTACAGCTGCCGGTGGCGACGCAGCGAGAGGAGCGACGTTCGGCCGGGCAGCTGCTGCTGCAGCAAGGTCGGACAGCTGCGAACATCTGGGTGACCCGCTGACCTCCAGGGGGCGGGAGGCGCCGCTGCTAACGTGCACCTGAACTCATCAGTGCTGACTTTTCCAAATTAAACTAAAGTTAAATAAGAAAATGTATCAAAACGTATATAAATGCAGTCTTATTTTAGTTTGTATTTGCAACAAAATTAAATTTAAATTAGAAATGAAAACAGTTTTAATGCAGCATGAGTTATCGGAACTAAATAGGCTACCATTTAATCCTTTATGGAGAAGAGATTAACGCAGGTGAATTTAATAAATGTGGAGAAAAGGCACAGGTGGTTATTTTTTTATTAGTTATTAGGATTTCAGCTTTCTGATCAACTTCGGTTTGAGCTGTTTTAATTTATGTTGGTTTCAGGAGCCTCGTTAGTTAAATTGAGTTTCAGTTAAAAGACAGAAATGACCTTAAAGGCAGAGTTTTTGTCACAAATGAGCAAAAGTCTTTTTCTGTTTGAGGTCCTCGTTTATCATGAAGGTATAAAACAGAAATCTTCCTTCGTGAGCAGAAACTGTTTGACGTTTTGGTTTTTGACGCCGACAGGTGGAGGGCGCCTCCTTCGCTCTGATCGTCGCAGCTTTCTGCCTGACGTTGGTGTTTCTTTACTTCTGGGGACGAGCGGAGAACGACTACAACGACTTCGACTGGTGGGTTTGTTCAGCTTCACACACACACACACACACGAGCTCACCGATGGTTCCCGGGGTTGACGCTTTGTTCAGGTGTCTGTTTATTACCGGCCTCTCTCGGTGCATGTTTGTTCAGATTTTAGATTATGTCCACGCTCGTGTACTTGAAATAAATCAGCACAATTTAATGAACACTGGTTCACAATTTAGTTTGTAATTTTTTGTGCAAATTTTAACCATTCATAGATCTAAACGTTCAGCTTGATCAGGAATCTGACTTTTAATATTTAACTTTTAGACATCTTTGAATTATTCAGCTTTATTTGCAAAAATGCACATTAATCCTAGAAATATATGCAGAACTGCTCTGTTTGTCTTCTAGATCCTCGTTTTAGATTTTAGCTACGGTTTTGCTCATTTTAGCGCCTACCTGCAGGTGTTGGGGTACACGTCTAGTTAGATTTGACATTTTATTCAAAGTTGAGCAAAATTTGATCTCCTAAACCCTGCAGCTGTAAAAGTATTACAACACATAAAATATTTCCGTTCATGTTGCAGCTGAGTGATTCCCGGCTGAGCAGAAGAAACGTCAGATAAATGAATCTGTTTTTAAGGAATAGTTTATTTTATTTGTGTTTCTGGCTGTAAAATTCTGGCAGAGCTGCAGATCGACTCCGACTTGTTCAGGATTATCCATCTGAGGTTTCAGCTCACAAACTGCTTCCTTCTTGCAACACAAATGATTTACGACCATAAAAACATCGAACATCTGTTTGGGCTCTTCTAATCTGACGGGCTCATTCTGTTTAAGAGGAAAAAGTCTTTAAGTTTGAGCCTTTCTGTGGATCTCTAACACTCTGCCCTCTCTGTGGGTGTGAAGGTTTAACTTTGAAAACTTGGGTTTCTGGTTTCCCTGGTCTGTGGTGCTGCTGGTCGTCGCTGCGATCTTCTTCAGCTACATCTCCGTGCTCACGGTGAGGCACAAACACGTCCTCCTGTTCGTTTATTCACACCCACACCACAGTGCTGAGGCTTGTCACTTCTGTGAAATTTATTGGATTTTACAAAAACGTTTTCATCAGACTCCAAACAACAATAACACCGTGTAAGAATCCTCCTGAATTCTCTAAAATACGTAAAATGCATCAGTCTGTTTCAGTCTCTTCATCTAATTTGGTGTGAAACTTTGTTCTGGTTTAATTTTAGACTTTGCACAGGTCTTATCAGGTCCCGGTTTGTTTTTCTGTGCAGCTTCTGGCTGTGTGTTTACTGTCGGAGGCCCAGAAGCTTCATTTACACTGGAGTCACAAGGTAACTTCCTCCCTTTTTTTTAAGTTTTAGGAAATTCTGCGTAAATATATTCTATGTAAAACGACTCCCTCCTTTAATCCAACTATTTAATCTAGTTCTTAGCAGGTTTAAACATTAGAGAAATGCCTCAGAGTCACAACCGGACAAACTGTCAGTCTTTCTACAAAGAGAAATTATTCACATTCAAGACGGCTGCGGATCTTCCCAGGAGGGGACGTCTCAGCAGATTCACCCAGAGGTCAGACATATAATAATGCACAAGAAACGCCTCCCTGAAGCTGCCAGCGGTGGGGCGGGGGCTGACGGTCCACCGTGAACTCCTCTGTGGACCAAAGGATCCTGGAGTCAAACGTGAGGCCGCCTGTCCGACCAAACCGGGTCATGATGCAACAGGACGATGATCCCGAACACAGCAGCTAATCTGCAGCAGCCTCACTGAAACGTTGCAGAGGCGCGGTGGTTCGAGCTGTCGCCTCCCCAGTAAGAAGGTCGCAGGTTCGCTTCCCGCCCTGGAACCTTTACATGTCCTCCCTTTGTGCACACCTGGACGTGCTCCGGTTTCCCTCCACAGTCATACATGTTAGGTTCATTGGTAACTCTTAAGTTGTTCCTTTAGAGTGAGAGCATGAATGGTTGTCCCTGTGATGGACAGTAGACCTGTCTAGGGTGTCCCCCGTCTTCACCCTGAAAGGAGAAGCGGATAAAAAAGAGATGATTTACATTTATTTTATAACTCGTTAAAAAGCAGATGATCCTTTTTATATCCATAAAACTTTTCTTTTTTTGTCGTTTTTGTTCAGAAACTTAATTCTATTAACTGATCGTTATCAGACACAAGGAGCACAAACCCCTCGCTGCTGCTTCATTAAAAGCCTCCCTCTGAAATGTATTTTTGCTGTCAGGTCGGGATCCTGGTGACCCTGACGTTCTCGGTCGCCGCCACCGCCGTCCTGTCGGACCTGTGGGGTGAAGAATGGACCACGCTGCTGCTTTCCCTCCAGGTGAGTCCAGCTGCCCTCCATTGTTGTGTTTTCATCTCTAATCAGATGGTTTTTTCCTAACCCGGCCAGGTATCGGCGCCGTACCTTCACGTGGGAGGAGTCTTTGTGATGACATCACTGGCGTGGCCGGTAGCTCTGCACGTCTGTCGTATGACCTGCAGAGGTGAGCCGCACAGTTTTTCCCGCATATAAAAGCTGTGCTTGGGTTGAAACATTTTTGTGTGCATTATATAAACGAGGAGAACTAGCTGTAACTTTTTTCTTGGCAGAGAAAAGCCACTTTTGTTTTTGTTTACATTTGAAGACGAAAACAAATCTGACTTTGCTGTTCATGCAGGGTTTACGACGAGTTATGCTTTTATTTCTTATGAAGGTTCTAAAATGTCAGTTAATAAACTAAATTAGCATGTGTGAGAACATTTTATTACCTTTTTAAATGAAGCCAGATGAGTTATTTCTGCCTTTCTGGTCCTTATTTTAACCGTTGATTGTCCGATCTTGTTGGTTTTGAAAGACGTGAAGGATTTATGTTGGAGTGGAGCTGCTCTGGGATCAGTCCTTCCTCATGTTTTTGTCCTGGCTGTTTGTTTCAGTGAGGAAGGGTCTGATCCTGGCCCTGTACCTGGCCTTCCTGTTTGCCCTCTACTTGGTGCCCCTCGGTTTATATTCTCCTTGTATCAGAGAGAAGCGGACCCTGGGCCCAGCACCGGCCCTCATCGGTCACAGAGGAGCCCCGATGGTGAGCTGAGACGCCGTCTGCTCCGTCACACTCTGGAAAATACAAGTTTCGCTTTGCCTGCTTTTTATCTTAGTTCAGTGGTGTCCAATCCTGGTCCTGGAGGGCCACTATCCTGCATGTTTTAGGTGTTTCTCTGCTTTGACAGCTGATCTGAATGACTGAGAGATTAACAGGCTTCTGAGAGCAGAGAAACATCTAAAACATGCAGGCTGGTGGCCCTCCAGGACCAGGACTGGTCACCACTGTTTTAGGAGAAGAAACGAGTTTGTTAAAAGTGGCTCCACAAAGCAGAAACGCCTCATAAGTTTTTAGTTTGGCACAGTGGTTTAGTGGTTAGCACTGTTGCCTCACAGCAAAAAAGGTCCTGGGTTCAAGCCTTGGCTTGGAGTTGGGGTCTTTCTGTGTGGAGTTTATATTTTCTGCTCGTGTTTGCGAGAGTTTCCTCCCACAGTTTAAAAACATTCATGTTCGGCTTCCTTTAAAAAAGAGATCTGTGATCTCAGTGGGACTTTCCCGGTTAAATAACTGTTAGTTTGTTGTCTAATAAAAAGAACATTCTCACACCCAGGAAGCTCAAACCAGAGAACTTTAGTCCTATTTCTGTATTTCCTTTTGAAAATAAATGACAAACAGGACACTGTTTCCACAATGATTCAACTCGTCTAACGTTTCCTGTTCCAGGTACAATGTTTTCTTCATGTTTTAAACCGCAGCTCTTCCCATCAGAACAGTTTCGAATCAGAGCTCCTCTGAGAGCACAGCACTCCAAATATTTACACCGAAGCAACATTTTTTTCTGCATGTTTGGACTTCCTGCTGCATGAGAACGTTCTGGTTCTGTTGATCTCCGCTCCGCAGCTCGCTCCAGAAAACACGCTGATGTCGTTTGAGAAGGCGGTGGAAGCAGGAAGTGACGGTCTGGAGACGGATGTCACCATCAGGTCAGTTTGTGCTGTGGTAACTCATTTCTTCTGAAGGTTAAAATCTGAAAACCAATCAGACGTCTCCATCTTCAAGCTCCTCTGGTGGTAAAAAATCTGCAGCGTCCTTCATCCTCCTCTGAAGGTTCACGTTGCCGTTATGTGGTTGCAGTTTCGACGGCGTGCCCTTCCTGATGCACGACCGCACCCTGCGACGCACCACCAACGTCCACGAGGTTTTCCCCAACAGGACCACGAGCCCGGCTGCCATGTTCACCTGGAGCGAACTGCAGAGCCTGAACGCCGGGTCCTGGTTCCTCTCAGTGAGTCGGAAAGCTCCAAACAAACAGGACGGATTTAAGAAACCGGTCACTGTTGGGTAAAATGCAGATCAGATGCAGGGATTTAATTATTTACTAGGATGCTGAACGTTTCGAAATCAAGATGCTTTGTTGCCACGACTTTAACTCATGTTTTAAGTGAGCGTAGCTTTAATGACGGCGGTTTTTATCCTCTATAGGAAATGTTACACCTCTAAACACAGAAACAATCTTCTCATTCCAGAGTTTTCTTCGTTTTGGGAGTTTGGGACATTATGAGTTGCAGATTTTTTTAATAAATGTGGAGACAAAAAATGACAGCTTTCAGGTAAAAGGATGAAAAACCCAGAATAAAACCAACAATAGGCGCTAGCATTCACCATATTTTAGCTTTAAGGGCTAAAATGCTTAAATCTTCAGAGGATCTGTTCATGAACTTTAAAGTTTCGTGTGTTTTGCATCTGGATTTATTTTCAAAGAACTGTGTGAAATTTAGACCAAAGATAATGAAATGTTTTAACAGCTGAAACAGTTTTACTTTAGGACTTCAGATGTGAATCAAAACAATATTTTAAATTTTTTCCTTAAACTTCAATTTATTTAAACAATTTTGAGTATTTCTACACAATTTGTGTCAAACAGGGAAATGAGGGGAGATGTTTTTGCTGAAAAATTTGTTTTTGAGGCAAAGATTTTAGGAGGCAGAGCTGAAGCAACAACAGCCGAGCCGAAACTTCCTGACCAGAGTTATGTCACAGGAATCATTCCGGATCGATCTGATTTATCCCCGTCAGCACGATCCGTTCGGATCAGCTGCTTTGCTGGAGGAGGAGGAGCGACGGCGGGCGGGAAACCAGTCGGTCTGCAGCCTGCGGGCCTTCCTCCAGCTCGCGGCGTGGACGCACAAACTGGTGATCTTTGACCTCTACCAGCCGCCCAGAGGTCACCCGTACCGCCACAGCTGGATCCAACGCACACTGGAGGTCGTCCACGAGTCGACCATCGAGTCCTCGCAGGTGAGACGGAGGTCAGCCGTCCTGGGGATGACTCTCTGCTACTACCACACCCAGCTTTTAGCTCCAGATCTGTTAAAATGACTCCATTTTTGTGTTTGCTAAGGTTCACTAGCTGCGGTGGCCATCTTGAATCTTACGTAAATACACAAGTTACATGATCGCCTGCCTTTTATGTTTGTGGGAATGAACAAAACCAGAAAAAAAAATTAGACATTTTATCTGGAGTTTATGTTAAACAAAAAATATTTTGCTGCAGTAATTATTTCATAAGGATGATGCAAATGTTAGTCGTTTTATCTTGTAATTAAAAAATGATGTGCAAGGTTTTTTTTTCTTTTTTTTTTTTTTTTTTTTTTTTTTTTTTCCTCCAAAACAATCTGTAAAAAATATCTAACTTTTGTTCTTTTTGAACACATTGAAGCTAAATATTTTAGTCCGGACCAGGTTGATTCATGTCACAAATAAATCCGGGACACAATAAATATCAACGTAGATAAATTAATCTGACTTGTTTTTTTTAACCAGATTTAGAGCCCATAGTTGTATTGTTGGTACTTGATGATGAAGTGAGGATGTTACTGAGACAAACCTGTGTGTGTGTGTGTAGGTGCTGTGGCTGCCTTCAGAGCTGCGCTCTCTGGTTCAGGAAACCGATCCGGAGCTGCAGCAGACTTCAGGCAGTCGTCTCCCCCTGGAGGAGCTGCAGAGGAACAACATCAGTAAAGTCAATCTGCGCTACAGCTCCATGTCCGCCGAGCTCACCAGGTGTTTGTGTGGAATGTAAAGTTTGACAACTTGTTTTTTTTTTTTTGAGCTAACGTGACTTTTTCCCCCTCCCTTGTGTGCAGCGAGTACGCTGCAGCGAACATCTCCACCAACCTGTACGTGGTCAGCCAGGCGTGGCTCTACTCTCTGGCCTGGTGCTGTGGCGTCCACTCGGTCACCACCAACGCCCCCCAGCTGCTCAGGACCATGAGCTCCCCTCTGTTCCTCATGGTGAGTCCGATCACAAACACCGCCGTGCCGCTCCGATTCAGATGCTTTTATTGTGAAGGTCCACGTAGGAAAGAGTGTCATAAAAGCTGAATTAATCACATTTTGACACAGTTGTTTTGTTTAGGCCTTGTAACCCAGACCCGGCTCCAGAAGAATTTAACTTTATATTTTATAAAAATACATAATGTTTATGTAATCTTGCAACTGAAATAACCATATGTTCTTTATTTAGACAAAACAAATAATTTAAACAGTGACATGTAGTCACAAGGAAATGCTGAGAAATTGTGCTCAGGTTTTCATAAACAATATTTGCATAAATCTTAGAAAGTAGCACTGCATTATAATCATTGTTTAAAACACATTAACACCATGAACTTCTCCTGAAGAGAGGTGGAAATGTTTAAAAAAAAAATACAGAACATTTTTAACATTTACTTCTGTTGAACAAACCTGACGTGCAAATAAAGAAAACTCCATGCATCTTAAAAATTTTTGAACTCAATCAGATTTTCTGCCTCTCTGTAGTGAAAATGCATCCTTGAACAAACTCTTGAGTCAGGAATCCCTCATTTTAATCGTCTACAGCACCCTCTGCTGGTTGTCTTAAGTCACTACATCGCTTAAACTAATTTACATGGAGTTGAAATCTGTCTTGGGGGGCCGATAACTGAATGGCGCCGGGTCTGTTGTAGGATTTCTAAAGTTTGAAAATAAAGTTTTGAACAACTAATTTCAGCTGTAGTAGCTCGATGTAAAGTTTTATAGAATGTGCAAAGAGGAATGATCTCTTCAGATCGTTTTGTCACCATGTTGGGATGTTATTCTGTTTCCTCTCAGAGTCCGGACGAGTACAACCTGATGTGGATTCTGACGGATCTGATCTCCTCTGTGTTGATCTTCGTCATCTTCTCCTTCCACCGGTGAATCAAACGTTCTGATGCGGTCGCCTCACTCGTGTGGAATCTCAGAGCCCTCGCAGATCATTTTTATTTTAAACTCAGGTGGCGAGAGCGAGAACTCTCTTTCTGCTCGGCCAGTGAAATGACAACGGACGGCGGTGGCGTTTACTTCGAATTCAAAACGGGTAAATTTGAGCTTCTCGAAACATGTTTAAGATGTAACCTTTATACAGTTATTTTTAAAACGCTTGTAACAATCCCGACTTCTGTCTGTGGTCTCCTCAGAGATGGGGGACATCTGGTCCATCTCCAGGTCCCAGAAGATGTCCGGCCCGGTGACCGTCACGGATCAAACCACTAAAAATCAAATCTTCTCAGGTTAAAAAGCCTTAAAGTGACTATTTTTTTAAATTTTAGCTGTAAAATAGTCGTGTCTGTCTAAAGATGATGATTTTTAACTACTAATGTAACCAGGTTTGATCATTTCTACCATAAATATATATTAAAATTGTACACATTTCTAAAAACAAGTAGGAGCAGATAATGGCTTGAACCTGAACCAGTTTTCTTTACAAAAACATCCTTTTATTAATTTCTACATAAAGTAATGTTCACATCACAGGTAGAAGAAGTCCTGAACAGAAACCTAATGACTTAAATTAAAAAAAAGGTGCTAAATGTACAGTACATGATTAGAAAAGCTTAAACTTTGTGGCTCAGAAGTGAGCTGCTTCCTCCAACAACTAAACTAATCACATCCTTCAAACTAAAACTACTCACGAGACAAAAGGCATGTAAAAACACGGATCCTGATGAGTTATTTTATAGTAAGGAAGATATAAAGCTGCCAACTCTTCAGGGTTTTAACAGTTTAAACTAATTTACTGGTGAGCTGACATCCCTGTAAAAGTACAAGATAACTAAGAAGTGTAACAGATCTGACATCTGGGGAAAAATGATTTATTTAAAAGGCAAAAGGTGAGTTTTAAGACGGGGCTGACGGGTAATTGGATAAATTGTGTTTTCACTTGCTGTTGTTGCCTCGGGAAGTTCTTTGCTTGGTCATCGTCGCAAGCATCTGACTGATGTACGAGGTCAGGAGGTCGTCCATCTTGTAGCCCTGAAGGAGGTGGAAATGCAGTTAGAGGATAACTTTTACTTTATATCAAGTTTGGAAGGGAATCATTGTCTGGAATAAGTTTATTTTTCAGCTGTTGGGGAGAAAACTGAAGAATTAATTTGTCTACAGGAATGGACGTAAGCTGGCCTGTGCTGATAGGTGTCGCCATCTTGGTAGGTGCTACATGGTTACTGTCAGCAGACAATAACTGAGAGGAGGTGAAGAAACTAAATTTCATTCTTTTTCTTCTTTACTGTAATACATTGTATGTCTCTAGTCCAGGTTGACTCTTCGTATAAAGCAGGGGTGAGCAATCCTGGTCCTGGAGGGCTTCTATCCTGCATGTTTTACTCGTTTCTCTGCTCCAACACCTGATTCAGTGGTTAATTACTTCTTCATGTTCTGCAGAAGCTGAGAAACGAGTAAAACATGCAGGATAGAAGCCCTCCAGGACCAGGACCACCCACCCCTGCATCTATCAGCTAACTGAAAATATTACAGTAGTAGGCCAAGTTTTTTTTACCTATTTTATGGGTAAAATATGTGCCAAATAATTGTAATATAGGTTAGACCAGTGGTTCCCAACGCTGCATGTTTTGGGTGTTTATCTGCTCTGAATGAATGACTAACAAGCTTCTGCAGCCATGAAACGTCTAAAACATGCAGGAAGGTGACCCACTGGGCTAAACAAAAGCTCAGTTATCTATATTATGAGGGAAAATATGATATTATACTAGGTTTTAGTCCAAGTCTGGTTACCTACAGATACTAGTAGCAGTGGTCCTGTTTTCATAAAATGAACCATGTTCAAGTAAAGTCGGCCGCTCACCAGCGACGTCTCACAGAGCAGCTTGCTGCCTCGGACCAGGTTCCCGATGGTGATGTGGAAGTAGGTGTTGCCGCTGCTCCAGTTGGAGATCTTGGTGAACAGGTGAGTTGTGAGGACGTCCTGCAGGGAAGTTGGGGAGAGGCTCAGATTCAGTTCTTCAGTCCACGTTTGAGGAAACCGAAGAGTTAAAACCAGGAAGTGCTCTCACCTTCGTCTTTGGATCGATTAGGCTGATGCCGTGCTTGTTGATCGCTATCAGGAGGGTTTCTGGGTAATTTGGATCAGTTGTTTGCTGCAGATGGGGAGGAATGACGGTGAACGTTAAAAAAACCTTTTATTTATTATAACTTTCTAAAAATCAGTCTGTTTTACCTTGACTTCAAAGAAGGCCGACCCAAACGTGGGCCACTTGTAGATGATTTTGAGGAAGGACAGTTTGGAGTCTTCACGCGTTTTTCCCGACTGTTTGCTGAACAGCGTCATGATGGACTGAGAGGGGAAAACGGTTTATAAAATATCTGAATGCACTGTGGCCACAAATTAAAGTCCCAATTAAAGGAAAAAGGCAGGCTGCTTGTTTAAGCCAGAATCCGTGGTCCACTCACCCTCTTCCAGTCGTCTAAGGTCAGAAGTCTGATCTGGTCTTGGGGGACGAGGTCCTTCAGGATCTTGGACATGTTTTGGAAGTGGGATTTATCCTCCTCAAACTTGACTCTGTAGATCAGAGCTGCCAGCTGGTAGACCTCCTCCCTCGAACACTTGTGGTAGCCCCGGAGATACTTTGGCAGCTCCTGAACAGAAAGAACCATCAGAAAAGTAATTAATTCTAACTTTTCTTCAAAGCATAAAAACTAACAGAATTAAAGGTGTATCTTTCATTGAGGGAATGCATATCGTCCACCATCTTGATCAAATCTCGAATACAACTTTATGCTCAGCTTTTACTTTCTCTGTTGGCGGCCATCTTGAACTGGATCAGCTGCAGCTGCCCATTCAGTGAGATTCGACTCATGCACACAAACATTACCGCCCGTTCTCCTTAGGTCCAAAGACCTGAGAGGCGCAACAGCTCCGTCTTTGAAACAAGCTGCTAGAATGAAGAAGTTCAACACCAAACTTTCATCCGATCAGATTGGTGAAATCAAGGCTGGAGTTGAAGCGACACTCACCTGGTAGTAGTGGAAGATGGAGTCGGCCATGGAGTCTTTTCCTGGCATCGTGTTGGTCCACAGCTTCTTCATGAAGAACACCTGGTAGGTCAGTGAAGGCACCACAACCACGCTTCCTGCACAGAGATGTGAGGAGATGAGAAGATACGCCAGACGGGAAACGGGCTGAGCTTTAACCACGAGCCCGTCGTCTCACCGTCTTTCACGTGTCTCGCTTTTTTGATCCAGTCTGTCAGGTGTCTCACAAAGTCGAAGAAAAAGTCGCCGTCTGGAACACTGATGACCTGCAAAACCAGAGGAATAAATGAATTCAAAGATTTGTGTCTGTGAGGGATTTATCTTGATGTAAAAACAAAAACTCATACCTACAAAGTTTAATCCAGAACTACAAACTGAACAGATTTAGAGGTTTTTAGGTTTTTCAGTGTCTGTACTGAATGTGGATCATTGCAATAAACGACAGGAGCATCTAAAGCCGTGACGATGTGGTGAACCACGTTTATGAGGCTTTAACGAGCTCAAAAACATCAAATCTGTCATCAGCGTCTCTAACCCATCTCAAGAGCCGAAATGTCCAGATCTAAAAAACCACATCGATGACGAATGATTACTGGGAAAACTGGTCCAAATCTGCTAGTCTCCATTTCTTAAGTGTAATCCAGCGTATTAAACCATAAACATGGAAGCAGCCGTCAAAGTGGGCAACAAAATAACGTAGCTTTTCGAGCTGCACTCAAAATTCATGTAGTTAGTCACCAACACAGCAAATAAGATGGCAAAGAAAACCTTAAAGAGACCGTTTAACAGCTGGAAAAACTCCCAGAGAAACACAAATCCATCAATCTTTGTGTTTTTACAGGTCAGCCCAATATTTAGGATTACTGTTTGGTGGTTCCTCACCTTGTCTGTGATCTTCACGAAGAGGCTGAAGCCCTCGGAGGATTTGAGCATCAGACGCCCAGAGATGTTGTGGCAGAAATCTTTGGCCTTGGTGCTCGACTCCACTTCGAACACCTACAAACACAAAACGACTACAGTTAGAAAATATTTTAATTTAAAAGGATTGTGTAGATTAGACGCCACTCCATCACTGAAGCTTACAGATCAGTAAGTTTAAGATTAGTTACTGAAAGCAAATAAAACCTGAATTTTTGATTTTTTTTTACATTTCACTTTAAAAGCTCAGAAGGTTTTAAAACTTAAGGCTACAAAGATAAAATCAGTTTTAAGGTGTAATATTCTTCTAAATAAACCTAACTAACAGACTAAAACATAATGGAAACAATGGGGAAGTTACTAGATTTAATTTTAGTCTTTAGATAAAGATTTGAGGAACTGAAGCACTTTTCCAAACACCATCCCAATTAATAAACAAAACATTTATAATATAACTGAGCAAATCAACACAATTCTTCTTTAAAATGTAAGAAAACAAATTAAATAAGAGTCTTTCCTGGACTTGGATTTCTTCCTGATTTAAAATATTTTGGGGGGCAGTTGTAAAAGTTAAACTTTCCAGCATTTTATGAAAGTTTTATTAGTTTGTTTGCAGTAAAGCAGCAGCTGGAGGACAAAACTGTGCCGAACCTGCTGAACTTTGGTCTTTACTGACCTCGTCTGAGTCGTCAGGGAAGTAAACCTTGTGGAAGATCTGGGTGGTTTTGTGCTGGATGGCCTCCACCTCCACCAGGTGAGGAGGATACTTTCTGGATCCATTTCTGGAACAAATACAAAGAGGATGGATGAAGCAGATACTAAAAAAAATAAAACCCAAACAGGGTGGATGTGTAGATTCACCGTAAGGCTTTCTGCAGCCGCTGCATGCAGTCTGGAGCCAGCAGGAAGTGTTTCTTGGCCTGGAGGAACTTCTGGACGTGAGGCAGCAGGATGTTGCTGGGAGGAAACAAACCGGTGCAGAGCCACAGCAGCTCCCAGCCCTTCTCCTCACTGTACCTGCACACAGACACCACAACTGGAGGGTTTAAAACATGAACTGTGGCCCAGTTTGTCAGTTTATTATATAGAAGCTGCTTGATGCTCCAATAAAGGCCTCGACAGCGAACAAAACAAGAATATTACAGATCTTATAGTCCATCTGTGTGTGAGGCTTACTTAATGTGATTATCTGTCAGCTGTTTGAGGATCTGACAGTAGATTTCGTCTTTTAGCGGCTCCGCCTTCAGTGCTCCTTCAAATATCTGATCGGTGAGCTCGTTGACGGATCGCACTCGTCTGGACGGGTAGTCGCCCATATACTTCATCACAGGTACGGGGACAGTCAAGGACAGGGAGACAACACTGTAATGCCCTAATGTTCAGCGAACTGGTTCATGTTGAAATACATAAAATAAAATCTAATTGTGTAAAGAACTGAAACCGAAGGATATCAGTGAAGGCCAGGCAGGCCTCCTGGGAAAGCTCATCATGGACCAGGACTTTCTTCAGCAGAGGCTGTTTCAGAGGCTCCCTGGTGCAGCTCCACAGACGCTCCTTCCCTCGCGCCTTAGAGATCATCACCCGGCTCAGAGTGCTCTTTGGAGGAGGCCTGGAGACACGAGGCAGAGGCCGAAGAATAAAACGAGTTCCTCTCTTCCTCGTCGGTGTTCTCTGAGAGAAACGCACCTGAAGTGGTCGTAGGAGAACTCCTCCAGTGTGTAGGCCTTTGGTTTGTCCTGCTCCAAAAGACTCATCTGAGACAAACTGACGGATTCTCTCCTCTGGTCTGGAGTCATCGTCACCAGAGCCTGGACCGGTCAAACAGGACGGGATTAAAACCCAACACAAGATTAAGACAAGATCCATGTTGAGTCATGTGCAGAGAGTCTGAACGAAGGATATTTCTCATGAATGTGTCAGTAAATATTGTGGTTCCTAACTCTGCTGTACAGAGCAAACAGAAAGAGAATGACATAAAAATGACCACATCATTAGTCCTCTGAGGCTTTTCATTAAAGAAACAAAAACATTTGTACATTTATCACTGGAAATGTTTGTTTCTGAGATGCTGCCAAAAAAATACAAACTGTGAACCTTTTCTGTTCAAGTCAACGTTATGAAATAAATTAACATTTCACACAGAATGACAGACCACGATCCAGTGTAAATAACTACATGTTTATATAAATATTCACCTGATGCAGTGTAAAAAATTCACTTTAACTCACTGAGGTTTGTTGTTTTAGATGGAGGAACTTTGCTCTGAGCAGCTTTTATTCCTCTGACTGTCTAAACTAAGATCCCTTTGACAGTTTTCTGCTGCAGGTAGGACACTGATAACTGATTAAAAAAGCAGAAGTATTTGGTCTCATGTGACATCACACCAACAGGGACTGCATGGAGTCGGTCCTCGTTTTGCAGCTCTAACAGCTTCCACAGGACTTTGGAGTGTTTCTGTGGGAATCTGAGCCCATTTCTTCTGTAGAGCATTTATGAGGTGGTGTTGGATGAGAAGATCTGGCTCCAGCCTACATCGCAGCTCATCCCAAAGACGGGGTTGAGTTCAGGACTGGGTTTGCAACCCTTCGTGCACTGGGGGAAGCAGGGATGTTGAACTACAAAAAAGGGCTACCCTAAAGTGCTGAAGGGGCCTTACCCAAACCTTGACTGAAACACCTGAATTCAATAATTAACAGGTGTGGCCAAACGTATCTGTATCTTCTTTAGCTACATTTTGAAGGAAACAGTTGAGAAGAAGAGACTGAGAAAGGCTCTGCGAACACTTACCACAATGTCATACTGCGGTCTGGAGAGGGTGGGCAGGACGTAGACGCAGTCAGCAGGGAAGTCTCCTCTCTGTTTGGTTTTGTCATTGATGCCGTGAGCCCAGCCAGAGTTCATCACATGCTCTCCGTCGTGTTCGTCCAGGATGATCAGATCTCCCTTGGAGAAACTCAGGAAGGTGGACTCCACCCCCACTGCCGGATCAAAATCATAACATTACAGTTCAGCTCAGAACAGTAAGGCCTGCTCTTAAACCTGAGACTGGAGCTCACCAGGGTTTGGACAGTCCAGCAGTCCCACCACATATTTGGACCTCTTCCTCAGACCCTCGAGGAAGGTGACCACCAGGTCCCGGATGTCCTCTGCGTTGTTGGAGGTGAATGTGTACTCGTCTCCTTTGATGGTGGCCAATGTAAAACTCTGACCCTGGAGTTTACCTCCTCTGGAAAGTTAAAGTTTAATTTTAATGAAGTGCCTTTAAAAATAATATATGAACACAAAGACTTTCTATAAAGCTAAACATGAATGTGAATAAATGCAACTGAAGAGTCCTCAGACCTCAACTGTTATTTGAATTTATTTTTTTACAGATTTTATGAAACTTTGTTTCTTTACGCAGCTGTTGGTGCTTTGAAAGGTTGTAGTCATACCTGCTGCTGGACACAGCTGTGATCTCTGGGAACGACAGCTCCAGAAGAACCTGCTCCTGCTCATCCACAAAGTAAACCCCGGTCCAGTTTACCGCCACGATGACGTCATTCTTAGGAAGGCTGGGCCCTGCCAACGGACACATCCGTTAAAAATCCTGACTGAAACGTTGTTAGGCGTTGTTTACGATGCAGTAGATGTTACCCACCTGAGAACTTGAAGGCCTCGTAGAAACGCGAGAAGAGTAAAGGCCATTTCAGCTGAGCGAAATCCACCACATCCTCCTTCACCGTTTGTGTGTTCAGCCTCCTTTTGTGGTGTAACCCCTGCGCGGTGAGGTCAGGTTAGTCACTATACTTCATAAAAAGTGCTGGTTTCGGTCGCTGGGGCAGCTGGTACCTGTTTATGGGCGTTGATGATGAGCTGAGCCCACTTCTCTGTGGGTTTAGTGGAGGTGATTTCTCTGTCTGGGATGTAGGACGGGATGAGGCTGAGGAGGCGCTCCTGGAGGATCTCAGAGCCGTAATCCACAAAGTACTGCTGAGAGGCCAGCTCTGCCAGATCGTCCTCCTAGAAGAGACACAGCTGGATGTGAAACTCATCGGCTCTCCTACAGCCGGGATTAAAGAGGAGTCTGCCTGATTAACATGACAAACTGTTCAGGAATCTTTATAATAAATGTCTTAAAAACTACTAAGGGCGGCGGGGAGACATCTTTTATGATTTATAAGATAATAATGTAGCTTTTTAACATCTGTAATGCTGCTGTCCAACCTCCTTTTGTTGTCAGTAACATGCAGTTTATGTAGCTAAAGTCTGGATTAATTAATAATCTGAGCCGGGGGGGGTCAAACTCCAGGCCTCGAGGGCCACTGTCCTGGAAGTTTTAGGTTTTTCTGCTCCAACACACCTGATTCAAATGGTTTAATCACCTCCTCACCAAATCATAAGGTTCTCCAGGAGCACTGCAACAAGTCATCCATTTAAAGCAGGTGTTTAAAGGAAGATCGCATCTAAAACATGCAGGACAGCGGCCCTCGAGGACCGGAGTTTGACACCTGTCACTTTAGTGACTAATTAATTCATTTGGACATGATTTCTTCAAAGGTAGAGTCCAGATAGATGATTAGATTATTGCATAAATAATGATGTTTTTGTACAAATACAACAACAAATACAATGCCTGAAACACCTCAAATACTGTTAGAGGCCAGGAGATAAAGAGGTAATAAGCATGTTGGCGTCTCACCCTCTCGCAGCGATACTCTCCGAACTTCACCCCTCTGACGATCTGCTGGTAAATGAGGTTCGTGGCGACGTAGTCCTCGGTGGGGTTGTGCCAGGGGCTGAAGATCTCCTTCCTGAAAAACAGTCTCCAGGGGGCGTTCCTCTCCTGGGCGCCCTGCTCCTTCGCGTACTGCTCGCACTGCGAGACGGCGTCCATGACATGATCGCTGCCACTTCCAAGAGACGACACCTGGCGGGAAAACAACCCCCCTCCCCCATCACACAGTGGAAACGACTCTACGAGTCAGCGGTTTCAGCTCAGGTCGTACCTTGTCAAACAGAGCGATGTACAGCGAGAAGCCGAAACGATCCCTCAGGTTGATCTTGTCCGCCAGGGCGTTACAAAGCTCGAAGGCCGTGGTGGCAGAGTCTGCGAGGAGCGTCTTCGTGGTGCCGTCCATGAAGGTCACAGGCAGCATGATGGGCTTCTTAGACTTCGTGGCCTGAAGGAAACGAAGAGTTTAAAGCTTTAACTGACTGAACATGTCGTACATTCACTGAGCTACCTGCTTTTTAAAACGCGTCCAAGATTTAAAGTGAGCAGATCGCAGATCGCAGCTCTTGCAGCGGTGAACACGATGTTCTGTACCTGCAGCTCCAACCAGGACGGCGGCTGGGTTCGTGTTCGGTTGACAAAAGTCCTCCTCAGCCTTTCCTCGCAGTACGGAGCGTAACCAGGAGGACCGTTCTTCAAAAAGGTCCGCAAGTACTGACAACAGAGCAGAAAGAAGAGGAAAAGACTTGACCTGAATCATCACAGAAGAAAAAAACTTCCATATTTTTCCTTTTTTTTATATGAGAACAAATTGAAAGCAGCACAGTAAGCAACCTAACAGGTAAAATATCTTGTTTTATTCTTGCTGACTTTAGTTGTCATATTGTCCATATTTAATGACAAACACTAACAAAGGACAACTTACTTTGACAAACTTCTCTGAGGGGGCGAAGCAGCCCACACACAGCGACAGAAGGATCCAGCCGCGGGCGTGGCTGCTTTTGGACGGGTTCTGGGTGAGCTGTTTGCAGATCTGACAGTAGATCTCGTCCCTGAAACACAAAAGCAACTGAATAACAGAACGGACCGTAGCTCAGAGGAACCCCTTCGAATGCTGCTCATCACAATCTATTCATCTTATTTCCTGTTCCTGGTTGTTTTCAGGTCATCTCACAAATCCACAACATCCACACCGTATAAAACTTTCATTCAGCCCCATTTTCACCAGCTACTTTTCGTTAATTGACCAAAAATATTTTGTAAACGTTTGCCTAGAAGAGTCTTTGTGTTATCCCTGACGTGCATAACGATGAGGGATTAATGAGGGAGTTTGTTTTTGATCATTTTTGTCGATCCATGAGTGCAGCCATCTTTGAGCGAGTTGTAACAAGAGTTGTCATTCATCTGCCGAGGCTTCTGATTGGTCGAAGTTGGGGGGCGTGACAGTGAATGACGGATTAATGTCAGAGAAAAGAAAAGAACAATCTGTGCCCCAACTAAAGGCCTCAGTTCTGTTGCATTAAGTGTTAAAAAAAGTTCATTTTCTTAAAGTTTTGTTCTGTGGTTTATTTCGTAGTTTTTTGCACATCTTTCCTCTCAGTTCTGTGGATTCTACCAACCAAAATGAACGCCAAGACGAGCTATTTCAAATCCATTTTACAGGATTACTTACTTCAGGTTTCTTGTCTCGGTTGAATGAATTCTTTATCTGATTTTCTGGAAACTCTCCCAGTTCTTCCAAAAAGCCAAAAATTCTCAAACAGCCTCCGAGCCTTGTTCCAGATCCCAGGGAAATACATTTCTGATGATCCAGAGGGCTTTGCTCCCTACTTTTCCCTAAATAGCCTCCAGGAACCTTTGACCACCCTGGGAATAACACTCTCATGACTTTTCCTGTGTATCGATGAAGTAAATCATGTCGCCAATATTAAAGCTTTCCACTGACTTGTCGTCAGTATTTAGTTTCGTCTTTGACTGAAGTAACGCTTCAGACCTGAGAGCCGGCCGTAAGATGCCGTTTCCAATGATGAAGTGAAGTTTCTCCAGGTTAGAGGTGGGTCGGTCCTCCAGCATGCTGTTTCCCTGAAGGACGTAATCACTGCCCTCTGTGAGGCGCCTGGTGACCTAAAACAGATAAAAAAATATAAAACTTTAGCTCTTCATCCTGGAAACCTTCAACTTTGTTTAAAGCGATTTACCTGATGGACTTTAAATGATAACATACAATAATACTTCAAATAAAACGTAAAAGCTAAATATTCTTTCAGAGCTTTTACTGGTTACTGCAGCCTAACAGGAAAAGATTGCGTAACAACAAAGAAAACACATTAAATATTTGAGTATTTATCTAAAAGGAGAGGCTGATGTGAGCCTCACCTCCTCTGTGATCTTTGATTTCCTCTTCAGCGTCAGAGACACGAGTTTATGTCTGACGCTGTTCCTCTTCTGAGTGTCTGTGGAGCTGTTCTGTGAACACAAACACATCATAAAATCCTTTGAGGACCTCAGAAACCCGACGGTTATTAATACGAAACACGCCGACCAGCCTCGCCTCACCTCTCCTTCCACCTGCAGCTCCTGCAGCTCTCTCTTGTAGGTCCTCTTCCCGAGCGTTTCGTAGATCTTCGTCATGACGGGTATCTTCTCGCTGCCGTCATTGATGACCATTTGGTACTTTGGCTCTGGAAGATCCCCCATGAACCTCAACACAGTGATCCACACTGCCAACGCTGCCTGTAGAGCAGGGCAGGGGGGTTAAAATCAGCCTTTTGATGTAATAAAAGCATGAAAGGGGGAAAATCTGCTCCTTTAGGTTCATTTTTCAGGTCAAAGTGGACCAAATGAGAAGAAAGCAACGATTTCAGAGTCATTACCTAATAACAGCAGGGTGCTAAAATACTATTAATTTTAATAAGCCTCACATTTTTACGGCATGAGGGCAAAATGCTCAACCGACAACTTAAACTACAACAAAAACTGGAAAATATACAAAAGCTTTACATTTTTTATGCTCCAAATAACAAAATTAACCACACCTTTAGTCTTGAAAAACTCACTTCAACAGCAACAACGATTGTTCCTTCCGGGCTACTGTAGTAATATGATACTTTAAAATTAGCTAGTTCATATCTAAAGTACAATATTGTTACATAACATACAGTTTACTGCATGTAAAAAGTGCTGTTTCTAGTTTATAAAACTGTTTAAGTTTCTGCTCGTTCCTCTTTAATTTGGGTGATTTCATCAACACAGATCTTTGTAACTGGAATTAAAATGTCTTTTCCGTCTCACCAGCTGGTCCCCTTCGTCCTCGTGGAACAGCAGAGGTTGTTTCAGCGGCCGTCTGATGTAGGTGTGAGTGGAAACGCCCTGGAAGTAGGTGGCAGCGAACTTGGAGAACTTGTACTCGGACAGATCTTCCTCGTCCTCGTCGGGAAGAGGAGGAGCTTCGTTCAGCACCTCTTCTGCTTCCTCGCCTCGGGGCGTCTTCTCCAAGTCCTGAGGAAAGGCGGAAAGGCGTGAGATCGCTTCGTCTGGTAAAAAATAAAGACTGAGAAGGAGCTGAAGGAAGAGCGAATACTGTTTCCATCAGAAAACACGACTTCAATGCTGGGATTTGCCTCCAGACTGAACAGAGTATAAATATTTTGGAGGATATTATAAGAATATTATTACTGACCTTCATCTTTACCATACTTGCCAACCGTCCCACATTTAGCCCTCCCGTCCCTTGTCCCGCATCACCCTGTCCCACCAAAAGTCCCGCATTTGGCCCTCACACGCCACACTTTGTATTTCTCACGCAAAAAAACACACGCACACAGCCTTTTTGTCACTTTAACGCTATATTTAGCGAGTTTTCAGATCCCTCTAGCATTTTTTTAAAGCGACTAGCGACAGATCTACTGACTTTGGTGGCTAAATGTGTGAAAGCGCTCATTCTGCAGCGTACCGTAAGCCCCACCCACTTCCCCAAGCACTGACAGCTGTCAGTCTCCCAGCAGAGAGGAGAGCCGCTCCACTCGGTGTCCACAGTTATAAAATAAACACAATAAATAAAACCCATAAAGACGTACCTCAAACCCAGCCGGTCCTTGTCCATCTTTGTTTGGTAACGGCCCCGAGTCCCCGAGGAAACCAAACATCCGGTCCACCATGTCCGAGTGGTCGACGGGCTGCTCCTTCTCCCTCTCCATCTGCTCCAGCAGCTCCTTCTTCCTCCGCGACTCCTCCTTCTCCTCCCGCTCCCTCTCCTCCTGCTGCTGGGCCAGCTGGTTGAGCCGCTCCTGGTGCTTCCGCTCGGCCTCCGCCTTGGCCCGCCGGATCGTCATCTGGTTCCTCAGCAGCTCCTCCTCGGCCAGGCGCTGGCGTTCGGCTTCCAGACGGTGCTGCCGCTTCGAGGAGAGGAAACAGAAGAAGACGAGTTCACAGAGGCGGACAGGAGGTTATTTTCTGCGTTTGGTCCAATAAAAACAGCTGTTTTACGAGCGTTTGGGTCGACAGGCTGCTCTGATCAACAACAAACTCAGATTAAGCAAAAAATTGTAAATGTTTTAGTAATTTTTAAAAAGAGTTGTAAAACCAAAAAAAATAAAAAGAAATTAAATTTAAACAAATTTGAAATAACACCTAAAGATATATTTACTTAAACATCAGACAGAAAGAGTGATTCAACAGATTTTATTGTTTAAATATTAGTTAAAAATGTACTTTTTATTTATAATAACTGAAGATATTTGCATCATAAATTAGTTGTAATAATAAAAACGAATGTTTAAGTGAAAAAGTCTATTCTTGTTTAGTGTTTCGTTGATTTTTTTTAGCGTTAGCAAAATTTCCCAAAGCAATTTTAATCACATTTTTTTCATACTTCAGCGTGTCTGTCATAATAAACTAATTATTCATAAATATTCTAAACAAAAGCATTTATGATGACATTACTTTGATATTGACATTATCTGACACATGAAAATGACATATTATGAAACCTACAAATAAAAAACAGGAAAAAACAAAAAATAAATCAACATGTTTACAGTTTTTTTAACAAACATTTGTTTTGACAATGTTTTCTATTAAAACAATATTCATATTAATATAATTTCAACACTTGAAGGAATAATTTGTGAATTAATTACAGATTTATTTGACTTATCTGAGGAAGGTTGATTTATAACTTATGTTTTATAGTCATGTCATTAAATCAGCTTTAAATATAATCCTAAACAACAGATCTTAATCCTGTAAAAAGAGTGAATGCACACCAAAAATTGTAGTTTTGTTCCCTTTTCCATGAATAAAAAAACCTTTATTTGTTTCACAAAAAGACAAACAGAACAACAGAAACATTTAAGGCTCATAAATGTAATCATCTGTAACATTATTTTCTGTTTCTGCAGAAATTAAAGACACAAAAAGGTGAAAAATATGAGAGAAAAAGAAAAAAAAAACAACAAATCCATAAAAAGAGGACAGAAAAATGTAAATTTTAACAAACAGAAGGCAGAAGTTTGAACTCTATCCCTTTATTCTTCTGCCTTTTTTAATCATCTTTTATAAAAATGTAAACTGAATTTTATGAGTCAAACTGCCTGAAACAAGCAGTTTAAGGCTGAAATAAATGAAATGAAGACATGTTGGTGTGAAAAACTGGTGTTCACAGGCACTTACAGAGATCTGTTAAATTATAGAAAGAAATCCACTAATTTTACAAGTTACAGATCACTAAAAGACTTAAATCATCTAACTACAAACTAATAGGTGACATTCTGGCAAAAACAGTCATCTCTTAAATACTTTCTATAATTTAAACTAGAGGAAGGAAAAAATAAAGTTAACAAGAGAACGATTTAAATGTGTAAATATTCCTCCAGAATTTGAAACATTAATGTTGAATCTCAGTTATTTAGAGGATTTTTAATAGAAATAATCTCTTTGTCTTAAAATGCTTAGATTTTTAGTGATTTTAATCATTATTTCAGGCTCTAGAAGTAAACAATGCTGATCGACACCAAGTTCTGACTTTTCAAACAAGAGAAAACTCAAACCATGAAGGCAGAAAACACAGATAATCCAGCAGTTTCACACTCGTTTGGACAAAAAGTAGTTTTGTGTCGAAGAGAAAAGCAGCTTTGGTGACAGAAAGGCAGCAGAGCTTACGGGTTATGAGCCGAAAACAGTCCAGAAAACAGCCGAGACTCATAAATTAGACTGGAGAACATAAGAGTGGAATTAAAACACAAACAAAAACTCCTAACTAAAAATCAGGAGTTTTTCCTCATTCCCAAAGATGCGTCTAATTAAGGCGAACAAATTAATAAGATGTTAGTCAGTTTTCTCCACCTAAATCAAATGTTTCATCTCTTTATCTTTTAAATCCTCCCTCAGAACCAGTATCCGTCTCTTTCCGGAGTGTCAACAATGAGGTACAAGAAGCAATAATAAACATAATGACCATTTACCTCGGCCCTGAGCCTCTGGCAGAGGCGCCTGGCTATCATGCCTCTGGTGTAGGCCTGGATGGTCAGAACGGCCCGAAGGCGCCGGCCAAACGCCTGGCGGATGAGGAAGCCTCGGCAGCGGGCTTGGAGCAGAGTGATACGGTGGCGGGTGATCCGGTAGTTTCTGTAGAACTTCCTGGACCTGCAGACGGCCTGCAGGCGGATGAACCCGGACTTCATCTGAAGGAGGCAAAGATTTTCCACAAGTCAGTTACCGCTGGTTGAACCAAATTTAAGTTTACTGATTTCTCACGACAAGTTAAATAAACCCGTGTGGCGCAGAGTTTAAAGCTTTACAATGAACGGAAATAACAACACATGACTCACAATTTGGTAATTTTTCCTGCTTCGGTAACCCCTCCAGACCTTCTGAATAAAAATCACGGCACTTCTCAGCCTGAGGAAGTTTGTCCTAAAGAGGAAACAAAAAACCCCCATAAATCCATCAACTGTTACCGTTTTTATTTTTAAAGCTGAACGATGAGTTCAGATGTTTAACAATGTGAGATTCCTGTCCATCACAGGTGTCAGACTCCGTTCCTCGGGGGTCGATCTCCTGCACGTTTTAGACGCGTTCCTGCTTTAAATGAACGACTCGTGGACGTGCTTCTGCAGAAGCTGAGGATTTAACGAGGAGGTGATTAAACCGTTTGAATCAGGTGTGTCGGAGCAGAAACACCTAAAACCTCCAGGACAGCGGAGCCTAGAGGTCTGGAGTCTGACACCCCTGATCTACGTCTTCACTCTGAAATAACTCTTTCTGTTAGATATTTAACTGATCAGTCACCACGCAGCCTTTAACAGCGAACAGTGAACATAAAACTTGTGGCTCCTCTGGTGTGATTTGCAAAGACGCTCAGCAGAACGAATAAGAGTACGTGTTTGGCTCGAGCAGAAATATCCAAGGAGGATGACGACATCCTTAATCATCCTTTTGGATAACATCTGCTTCAGATACAGCTTTACTATTTCTTTTGACTCAACTCTGAAAAATCTGTGGTGTTTAATGCAAACAACAAAACTTAAAAACCCAAAGAGTGCTCAGGAATTCAGTTTAAATACATTTTCAGGCCACGCAGCTTCTATGAGTTTGATTTAGGAAGGCGCTCTTGAAACGCTGCTTGCCTCGCTTTCAGTCCGCGAGCCACCTTCTGGATGAGGATGACCTTATCAGTGATGGCCTTGTCCCGCTCGATCTCCAGCTGCATGTCATGGTGATCCTGACACGAAAATAAGACGTATGATGTTGTTTTACGTAAACTTAAACTGGACAGCTTTTATTTAGTTTTCCTTTCTCCCACCCTGGCAAGAAAGGGAATCAGTATGAAACCGTATTTTGTTTTGGGAATACCGACCTTCAGGAAAATCTTAGTTTTTCCGATCTGCCAGTCTTCATGTTTACCCAGCTGGGCTGAGACGATCTGCATGCAGGTCCCCCGCAGGTCCGCCTGGACGGAAACAACTCGGTGAAAGTGACGACTCAAAGGATAATAAAGGCGTTACATGTTGAATAAAGTTCTGCTTTGAGGAAATGATGGGTAAAAAATGAGAAAATGAAATAAAGCCAAATCTTTGCTGCTGACCTGTATGTGAGCAGGTTTGACGCCAGGCATCAGGACTCGAAAACGATCCACAAATTCAGCGAAGCTGTATCTGATGGGATAACCTGCTCTCCTGATCCGGATGGTCTCCATCATGCCCGAGTAACGCAGCTGACGGATACACAACTCTCTGTCAAATAACTGGGAAAAGCACAGAAACATGACAGCCTTTAAAGCTACAAACATGTCAACAAAGAGTTTACTTTGGTCTGTTAGCTGTTCAGCATCATTACTTAAACTATAATCAGCAATCGAAAATTATGCATATAAAACAAACAAAACCATATTTTATTTAGCTTGTGCGCTGTAAAAAAAGATGCATTTTCCCCAACGAGAAAACTTTTTTTTGTCTTTGTTTAGTTCAACCAGCTAGACTCGAACTCTCACCATTGGTTTTTTGAGCTCGTTGGGTTTTATGCAGCGGACGAAGAACGGCTGGCACACGCTGAGCGTCCTCATCAGCATCTCCAGGGAACGTTTAAACTGGCTGCTCAGGGTCGGGGAACGCTTTCTCGTCTCGACACCCTAAAAGAAAACACATGCTCAGTACCACCTCCACCACAGGGAGAAATGTTTAGACCAAACATATTTAAATGCATTAAACGCACCGACAACTAATTAACCATAAATTCTAACACTGTTTCCATAAATAGATTAGATATCATGTGGAAAATTTAGGTTTCAGGTTTGTAGATCAGGTCTCTAACCACATATTTAATAATATTCTGATTATTTCTCTCATTATGAGACAGCCAGGTGATCACACCTAAACAAACCACGATGCTCATGGATTTACTAATTCACACAGACAAAACAGGATACAAGATTCATTTCTAACTCATCTGTTCAATTGTTTTAAAGGAGAAATTATCGGACCCTCCAGGATTTCGCGATGTTGCGATCGTAACTATTAACGCAAAATCAAGCAAACCCCGTGAAATCGCAACTTTTTGCAATTTTAACCCAATATTTATTGTTTCTAAAGTGATTCGCCACCGTTTTTGCGGTCTAGTCTCTTCTTTTTGGGTTTGTGCATCGTGGAATACAAAATAACCCCAAATAACTCAGGAAGAAGACACGTGACGTCACTTCCTGTTAACATCAGAATGCCGGGAGCGTGCAGGAGCAGCGACCGAAGCCAAAATGTGCGCTAATGCTTCACATTTGCCCACAAAGATTTCAGCAAACCAGTTTCCTCCCCAGCTGCAGCTGTTTTGCACGTCCTGCAGTGTAATCATGGAACATAAACGCATCGACAAACACTTTGTGTCTGCAAAACATGTGAGGAGAGCTGCAGACCAGGGACAATCCAGAAATGCTCATGAATGTCAGTTTAGAAGCAATCAAAGTTCTCAAATAAAACACCTTTTGAGAATGTCAATGTTTGTTGGGAATTACCTTACAAAACTAGGAAGGATTTTTGGTTTATATATTAAAAGTTATAGTTTTTTATTGATTTTAGTAAAAAAAATATTGCAACTTTTAGGAAAATGCCTGTGAAATCAGGCATTTTAGCCGCAACAATCACAAAAAATGCCTGCGAAATCCTGGAGGGACTGAATTATTTCACTCCTCTGAACCTCATAACTACACAGCTCGAGTTACATTTCTTTTTTATTTTCTCTGGTTTCTGCAACAACAAACTACTCCTGTGGAGTAAAAAGTGAAACTGAGGGAAGCAGAGAAATGCTGCTGAAGCAAACACACACACACCACAGGATGTTGATTTTTACCTTGGCAGTGGGGGCGCTGAGCTGCTGATAGCCACACAGAAACTGACGTTAAGGGTAAAAATGGAAAAAAATAAAATAAAAAACAGAAAAGAAACAGCACAGAGAGAAGAAGTCTGAGGAAAACAACTGGAGAAGGTAAAAGTCACCAGTGAAATTCTCACTGGGAGACTAAACAGCAGAACAAGAGAGGAGAGGGATCTAACCGTGTGGAAAAGGCTAAACGTGTTCATGTTCGTTGGTCCTACCATGGCGACGTCGGCCTGGAAGATCTGCTTGATGAATTTGTTCTTGGACGAGTGGACGAGCTGGATGATGTCTGTGTGGAGGCTGTCGCGGTTTTTCTCCAGAAACCCTGAAAGGATGAAAACAAAAATACAGCAAAGACGTGACCAACTCAAACGAATAGACGTGCACTTTTGGACAGAACGATATTTTCATAAAACTTGAAGAATCCTCCAAACTTTAGCAGAAACACGATCCAAGAAAAACATGAAGGTGAAACAAATTAAACAACAACAAACACTGAATCACTTTCTTCAAAAGCTAGTATAAGCAAATTTATCTTTTCTTATTAATTAAATTGGGGTTTTCTTTATCTTCAGACACTGTTTAGATCCTATTTAATCAAAATGAGAGAAATTAGTAAACAGCTGAACATTGTAAACACTACTGATTTAAATAAGGCAAATGCTGATTTTATTCTTAGACTAAAATAACAGCAATAAAACAAAGCTGAACATGGGAAGAAAAGAAACAAAAATAAAGAGCTGGAGGATAAACGTACCTCTGGACTCATAATGCACCATTCCAGCAAAGTGTTGGATGCCAAACTGGGTTTCGTAGCTGTTTTTAGGCGGCATGTAGTTGGAGTTGAGTTTATGCTGTGAGTTGAGCTTATACAGCATTGTAGCATCTGTCCCCTGACAAAAAAGTCCACAAATAGATCTTTCTTATTAATTATAAAGTTAAATATAGGATTTAACAAAATGTATGAACAGATCAAAGTTGCTAACTCTACCATCTCAAGATTGGAACTAAAAGTTGCTTAAATATTTGAGATTTTTATCCTGAAAAACAGCTCTGGAACGACCGTATCTCATGATGCACCTTAGGAAACTTGCTCTCCTCATCGATGAGGGAGATGATGTTCATTGGCTTGTTGGCGATCATGTCCAGCGCGTCCTGGTTGTCCGTGAACTCGATGTGCTGCCAGCTGATGTCCTCCAGGTTGTACTCCTCCTGCTCCAGCTTGAAGACGTGGCGAACAAAGAACTGCTGCAGGTTCTCGTTGGCGAAGTTGATGCAGAGCTGCTCGAAACTGCAGCAAAGACGGGAGGTTAGAGCAACGGACACTGAGTGAGAAATTACTTTTTAAGCATCTTTAGGAAAAAAAACAACACAATTTTCACCTGTTGACAACAAAGTTCTCGAAGCCAAAGATGTCCAGAAGTCCAATAGATCTTCTTATGATGCCACTCTCACAAGAAGGAGGTCGGTAAATCGCAGCATTAATTTTTTCTACTATCCAGACAAACAGCCTCCCATAGATACCCTGCGTGATAAAATAAATGCATGCAGATTCAGTGTCAGTAATCATATGGACATCAGAAGCAATCAGAGACGTAAAAGGAAACATGAAGGAAGCTTTTCTAACTCTAAGAGTTAAAAACTGAAAAAACCTCAGGAGTTTATCAGACAGCACCATGCTTATATGTTTTGGGAATGGAGGTTAAAAAGCAATAAAGGTTCATAGATTTAACTGTAACTAATACAAAACTAAGATCACAGCAGCACAATTCAAAGTTTAAATCAATCATTACCTTGACGAAGGCGTCCCTGACGTCCAGGCCTTGTTCCACGCTCAGAGGCGTGGTGACGCTTTCTCCTCGGGTGATGAGGGTTCGAGTGGTCAAACACACCATTACGTCTTTAGGCTCCACCTACGAAACACAATGACAAACTTAAAGAGGAAATCAACTCGACCATTTAATAATAGATCACATTATGCATGGTAAAACTCGACTCTTGGTTTGATTGTTTCCTGTTTAAATGTCAGCAATTAATCTAAAAACCCTCAAATCTGACACTAGATTACTTTGGTATTCAAAGAAAATTACGGCCAACTTGATGACTAAGGTGACCAGATACTATGGCTGCAAAACAAGACCAAATCATCACACTTTCACCACCGTGCTTCGCAGTTGGTATGAAGTTTGATCGTCTTTGGTCTTGTCTGTCAAAAGGACACTGTTCCAGAAGTGTTGTGGTTTATTCAGAATAAACTTTACAAACATAAGATGAGCTTTTAGAGCAAAGCAAGCCATGCGTGTTTATTTTATTTCGAATTGTCCTGCCGTGAACATTTAACCTCCTTTCTGTCATGCTCTGACCACAGGGTGAACCACTCCTGGGAAATCTGGAATATTAACGTGTTTATTTACACCAAACAACAACTTGTGGCTGCATACTGTAGATAAACAGTATTTATACAGTGGTACACACCTCCATGAGGGAAGCAGCAGTCACCAGATCAGGAGATCTCACAACCACACAGGCATCCAGGTTGTCGTACGTTCGAGCTGCAGGAAACATTAAGTGTGGTTTAAAAACCTACAGTTCTCTGAGTAATGCGACAGATGCAGATATTCATTCACACACCCTCAAACCGCAGGTTGCCCATATGCAGGATGGAAGCCAGCAGCTTGGAAATCTCACAGCTCTCCGTCTCTGTGAACATGAGGACCTTCATGGCCGACAGGATGCTGGAGTAATCGCTGAGGTCGTCACGGCCGTCACATTCTGTGCAGTTACCCTGAAGTGTGCAAGAAACGGCAAACTTGAAGTTTTAGATGGTTTCCAACAAGACTCTGGAAACTCTACTGCTGCTTTGTTGTTTTCTGCTTTTCAAGTCTGCTGTTTACTAAGAAAAAGACCAAAAAAAGTTTTTAATTTGCAGGAGAAAACCCACAACCCTGCTGCGTTTTTATTCCTAACCACCTATAAACTGAAAAGCAAAACATTTTTTTGCACTTCCATACAACTTTCTCTGCATGTTTGCACAAAAATGTGTTTCAAACCTTGATGTTTTTGTTTTTTAAGCATGCAAAAAAGACGGCAAGATTCTTCATTTTGCAGCACAACAATCTGGCAACTGATTCGAACCAGGAAGTGCCACTTGGCTGCTAAAACCTCTGCAACAAATGAAGACGTTCAGGAACCAACGTGACGGCCACACAGCTGTAAACTCACCATGGTGAGGTAGGAGTAGTCTGTGGCCCGGCCCAGACCCAGTTTAGCTTTCATCTCTGGAGCCATGCCCCTCAGCATACAGTAGAAGACGTGGTAGTTCCTCTCATCGTGAGCCTGCAGGACAGAGAACGCATCAACCCCTGTGCTTCCCTGTGCAGGGGGTCACCATAGAGAGATCTGGCAACTGTTTCACACCGGATGCCGTTCCTGACGCAACCCCGGCTCAAACCTGCAGCCTCAGGATTATCAGACCGTGGAGCTGACCACAGAGCTACTGAAGACCCTATTTTAGATTAAGAACTAAAAACATAATTTCCTTGATTTTTAATGATGAACTTGCATGTAAATTAACGTACACTGCCCTGTTTTATCAGGGCTCGTCTGACATCTCACCTGTCGGCAGACGCGGGACTTCTCCAGCAGGTACTGCTCTATTTTGGCTCCTTCTATGGCCCCTCGTTTGTTGAAGTGGATATCTATATACTTCCCAAACCGACTGGAGTTGTCGTTTCGGATGGTTTTGGCATTGCCAAAAGCTGATAAAGAGAAGCAGAAATACAAACTCTGAGCTGGACTCAATGACAGTGTCAAAGAAAAACTAAGGATTTTTGACATCTGTAACCTTTAGGACAAAATAACAAGAAAAGTGCTTAAAAGAACATTGAATATATAGAGTTCCTTGCAATCTTGGCTCCATGTGATGCTGAAAAGTATTTAAAGCAAAAAAAAGCTCAATTTTAAAACCAGCATTGATACACAGCTGTTAGGGTTAGACGTACTATCTGCTTCTGATTAATACGTTGCTGGAAACGGAGAAGAGAGGAGATTAACGCTGACCTTCAAGGATGGGCGTCGCCTCCAGGACCTGCTGCTCGATCCAGGAGTGCTGACCGCTGATGGCTGCGAGGAACTGCAGAATCAGCTTTGTGCTCTCGGTCTTCCCAGCTCCAGATTCACCGCTGCCACACACAGAAAACGGTTACAAACATCCCGACTCTCGTTTATTCTCACATGAACTACAGAGTGTATATGTGAGAGCACTGAGCTTTGGTGCCACGAGTAGAAATGCAGACAAATATTCTAAAGGGGAAAAGGGAACAGAAACCCACCTGATGATGCAGCACTGGTCCTTGTTGTTCCGCTTCATGTTGAAGTAACAGTTGTCAGCGATGGCGAAGATGTGCGGCGGCATCTCCCCGATCTTCCTGTTGGTGTAGAGGCGGATCTGGTCAGGAGTGTAGATGGGCAGCAGCTGATAGGGATTTACTGCGACGAGGATGGAGCCTGTGTACGTCTGCGGGAGACCAGAAACAAGTAAACACAAGCTACAGCTGAACAAACACGCCTGAAATAGCCTTAACAGCAGAACGATGCTCGTCAGGAGACTCATGTTAGTGAGTCCAACCCTGGACGCAGAAGAAACACACAGCAGGCGACTTCAAATGTCTTTGTTTTCTGATGGGAGCTGCAGTCATGAGACAAGTAGAACTAACGTATATGACGCGCTCGTTGTAGCGGATGAGCAGGTTGCGGAGGATGCCGGCTTCATTAAGATCGCCCAGCCGGATCATGTCCTCCACCCCATGGATGGAGGTTGGGTGAATGGGCTTGATGTTGGTGGCATTCTGAGGGGAAATCCAATGTTCCTGGGAGAGCAAAGAAAAAGGAAATACATCTATCTGAACTTAGATCACATCGAAACAAATGCCTTTTCAGTCTAAACCTTAATTGTTTTGTTTTACTGTAGTGAAGTGAAATTTATTTATATAGCACTTTTCCGTAACAAGGCGATTCAAAGTGCTTTACGATACAGCAAACATCATAATCAAATATAGAGATAAAACATCAATCATGTATAATCTAAATGAAATATAGGATAATGTAAATAAAATCATGAAACTAAACATATCTAAACATGAGCTAAGATAGTCAAAAAAGTAGCTAAGATAATCTAAATAAAATCATGATAAAGTTAAAGCTGAACTAAACAACAATTAGGAATCTAACAATATCTAAAATATGAGCTAAGATAAACTAAACTAAATGTAAGTACAGGATTTCAGGATTTAGTTGCACTGAGTGAGGCTGCAATCAGCTGAAAACATCCTTCTTTCCAAGCAAATAAAAGAACCCAAAGTGCATTTTAAAACTAAAAAGGTTCATTTGTATCTTTTTAAGATGTTCCATAAAAGGAAGTGAAAGTTCTGACAATTTACCCGGCCTTCATCGTCCAGGACCTGGATCTGTCCCGAGTCGCAGAGTTTCACCACGGCTCCAACCGGGACATCAAACTCTCGTCCCGTCTTAAGGTCCAACCACACGTAGTCCCCCTGAAAGCAAACAAACCAGGTGGAAATTAAAAATTTTGTCCACCAGCCACAGTGGCTGG
>NC_051442.1:3206128-3256433 GCF_001649575.2 Kryptolebias marmoratus
AACGTCGCCAAAACAAGTTGTTTGACCTTTCACAGTCTCCGTAGTTCCCTTGCAGCGCGAGCACAGCGCGGCGGTTACGAGCGTTGAACATGAACGGAGACACAGGGGAATCGTAGCTCTCTGTGAGCTGTGTGAAGCCAGCTCTGTATCTGATGGGGGAACGCGGCTCGACGTAACAGCAGCAACTCGATCACATTACTGCCCCCTATATGTCAGGAGGACAAATAACACCTTTTCTGTTCAAATTGCCAACCCGCCACAGTGGCGTGTGTGTTGATCAAATTCACCCGCCACTTCAAATATTTACCCGCATTTGGCCGGTGGCGGGTGCTAATTTCCACCCCTAAAACAAACAAACAACTTTTATTGTATTTTCATGTTTTTGTTTGATTACTGGATTCAATAAAGCAAAATTCATCTAGAAACAGGCCAAAAAACATTTAAAAAAACGTATTTTACATTTTAACAATTTACATTTGTATTTTGTTAAAGCAAGCTTTTTAATTAAACATTACATCTTAAAAACTGGAACATGAACTTTAATTATAATTCTGCATTTGATTCTTGTTTGAGTTTCTTTAAATAATTTTCCTTTCCAAAAAAGTAAAACGTAAAATTATACGTATTATTTATTCCATCCTTTAAACGTTTAAAAAGAAAAGGCATATTAAACTTTCAAAATAAAGGTGAAATGTTTTAATTACCTCACATTACTGTTAGTCATTATACCTCATTTAGTCAAAGATCTCTGGTTTGTTTCAGTCTTTGAAATGTTTATACCGATCCTTGTTTTTATTTTTAATCTGAAGAATATTGTAATGTTTAATTACCAACAATACCTTGCAATATTAATATAAGTTCTTTAGTGGCTTTCTTCTTGTGCAAAAATGTTTAGAAGAAAAGTTTCTTCTAATTCAGTTTTTACCACTTGGAAACATGAAGTTAAATTAAATAACTTAGTGCTAATCTCTTACATCTAAGAAGTTTAATTTGATGATATGTCTGTCACAGTTTAGGAAAACGTTGTGAGATCAGGGTTTAAATAAGGCTTACTTCCAGAAAAAAAAAACAATAATAAATCAAAAACAGAGGCGGGAGGTGAGCCTTGTGAAGCATAAGAACGATAAACTCACGCGGACATCGACAAATATCTGGATGAAGCAGGAGAAAAGAGAGGAAACGTGATACCGCTGAGGGAAAACATGAGCCGAACGGATTCAAACGAGTAAATGAGAAACGAGGAACAGCTGGTGACATCTGGAGCTGGAATGGGACGACTGAGGACACCTAGTGTCTGAAACTGGGACAAACAGAACCGAAAGACGAGGCTCAAACGTCTGAGGCGCTTTTTTATGCAATCATATCATCTGTTCTTGTTTTGTTCCCACATTTCTTCAGATGTGCATGTTGAACAACCAGGAAGTATCGGAGTTGCACCACAGATCCAGGAGTTACCTACTTTTTCCTCCGGCCAGCTGACTGAATAAAAGGATTTTGTCTAAAAAAAAAGATTTAAATCTGGAAAATTTGTCCAAAGAGGCCATGACGTTTGTATTTGAAAATCTTAACTTCTTTGTGACAATTTAGTAAAAAGAACTGCAACGCATCTACCTCAGAACAGCCATTTTGCTCTCACTGTACATCTGTAACATCTCTTCAGCTGTTTGGGATTAAAAGGATGTTTAAAGTTACACCATAAATGTTAAAACTGCCAAAAATAAACCCTTTAGGTAGGAAAGAATTCAAATCAAGAGTTTATAAACATAAATAGTCAATAATCTTCTTTGAATTGGACCAACTGCTCTGCAGAAACCTTAGGAAGGTACAAATAAAACACCGTGTCGCTCCAGTTACAAACAAATTCACGTTTTACCCTAAAAGATTTATCACAGAAGCTTTGAAGGTTTTAGTCTGGCTCAGTTTTGCCACCCAAGGGGGAAAAAACTTTAAGTTTCTAAAAAAAAAACACTGGTTTTGACCGTCCGAGACGTTTAAATGTTTAATATAAAGGAAGCTGCTGGAAAATCTCCTCGTTCATGAAAACACTTCGGCACAAAGTTCAGTTATCGGCTCTACAGTCTGGACCTTAAGTGGCTTTAAAGACGCTATTTTTGCTTCTGTTTACCATCATCCAGACTTATTTTCCTGAATAAGACTAAAACTAAACACTTTACTATATTTACAGCACTTTTTCGCCCGCTCAGTTTAACTTGTTCATATTTATTTCTTTAAACCGTGCCGTTTTAGTAAACTTAGCACACCTTTTGCTTCAATTTACCGCATTTACATTTTAATTAAACCACTAAAACTCGTCCACTTTCCAAGTTTCCAAAGGCACCTTAATGTTGAGCTGGATTTGCATGAAGTGAAGTCAAAGACATCAAGAACAGAACTTTAAAACTAATTTAGCTGCCGTCACAATCTGATTTATCTATCTCATCTTCAGCTGATATTCTAATTGCTTTCTGCTAATCTGGGTTTTAAAACAGACATTTTCATGAAGGTCTAGCGACAAGGGTGATGTGGAGATTAATAAACCCTCAGAGAACCTCAGCAAAGAAAATTCAGCTGCACGAAGGAGCGACTGTGAAAAATGAAACAATCTCTGAGTGCCTAAAAAGTTAAAGATAAAACTTGTTCACCTCCAGAGATTTAAACACTCATAAAACATTTAATCAGCTATTTTAGGGCAATGCTTTCTTTTTTCAGTGAGGTGAGGCATATTTGAAAGCTTTGCGAGTCATTCTGACCTCGTCACGAAGCAGGAAAAGCTACAACTAAAAGTGGCTAATAATAAAGATAATTAACAGCAACAGCAGGGGTCAAGAAACGGTAAACTCTAATACAAACATTTATTCATCTTCAAGCCAGAACTTGATTACTACTGGTGCTGATTGAGCCACAGCTCGACGATTGAACGGATAAACAAACCAGAAAACTATGAAACTCTGAGCGGCGCCTTACAGAACGTCTCTGAACAGCGTTAAAGACGAGTCCTGTCCCAGAACCGAGACGGCAACAAGAAGTCGCGTCATTTCTTGGGACAAATCAAACTTCATAAATCGTTCACCACTAACAGCACCATCGAGGAGAGTTAAAGTAAAAAAGGAAATATGACTGCAAAACCACATCACTGTTTAATATATTATGTCAATCAACAGTTACACAACTTTTAACTAATTATTTTCTACATTAGAGACTTTCTGCTCCCAGAAATCCCCCCAAAAAACTATAAAACTAAAGCCAGTAACTATAATCCATCACATTGCAGAAGACATTTCTGAAACATTAAACACAAAACCTTCTAGGTCAAGTCAAATTTTTTGTTTAAATATTTTGTTAACAGGAGAACCGTGTCCTGTACGTCCAAGGTAAGAGGATTCTGCTTTAGTTGGAAAACTCTGATCATTTGAATTTATATTTGGGGTGTAACTAGGGTTTTATTCCATATGCTTCCTCTCCTAAAATCCTTCTCAACTTCTTGGAAAGACTAAAATGTTTTCTAGATTTATTTTTCTATCTAAACTAGTAAATTAGTATTCCTTCCAATTGCACACGTGTGTAATGTTGGATATAAAGTATGGCAGGTTGGACAGAATGTGATGAGAACTGAGCAGACAAATAAGTCCAAACAATGTTCCAAATTATCCAAAAAAAGAGCAGGAAATTGAAGTAAACCGACCTGCTGCAGAATGACCATGGTTCAGTCTCGAGTTGATTCCAGGACATCAGAAATCACCATGAGAGTCCACTGCAAATGAAAACAATCACAGAAGTCACGGACGTCTTCCAGATTTAATTCGACATTTTCAGATGTACAATTCACTTTAAAGCCAACGAGTTAATGTTGTATTACTGTTACTGCATTATCAACACGCGGAGTAACATTACTGTATGGCATGTCAGTTTATTTCCCAAATACCACAGATTCACATGCTGCACGGGAACGTTTGTTTGTTTAATCAGATGCACCTTTACTGCTTCAGATGCATCCGATTTTTAAAAAATAGTGTCTGAGATGCTAAAGCGCAGGTGTAACTCCCAACCCGATCAAATCTGCAAAGACTGATGGAGTTTAATGTGTGATCTGCTTTGCTGAAAGTGTAAAAGAAATCTTAATATTAATAAAAATATGATGGTTTCTTTGGGATAATGGTCATCAACTAGCACTAAAAGACTAAAGAGCATTATAACACTAAGATAAAAACCTGGTTCTGGTTCATGTGTTTCTGTTTGTGTCCTGTTCTTGATGTATGCATGTGCATGCTTTTTTTGTTATTAACAACCCAACCAGGCTAGAAGCAACAGTTTGGTCTCGTTGGAGCAGCTACATTTAAATAACCTAAAGTTCTCATTAGAGCTGATGGGAAACTGCAAAGATGAGAAACCCACTCGTCAATTAAACATTTTACTAGACCAGATGGAGCATAATTTATGTTTTAAGAAGCAGATTAAGAGGTTTACCGGTCTGTTGGGTTAGCTCCCGTACACAGAAACTGATTTTTATCCACGTAACCACCGTGGTTCGGTTGGAAACAAGGGACCAGTGAGAGAAACGGGGGGGGGGGTATTTTTGCTGGACTGAAGGGTCTGGTTGTGAGACTTTTAAAGGATTACTCGGATTCCTGGGGCTAATCCCATTACTTAAGTACAAGGCACAGTTGTTGCAGTTACAATTGCTGAATCATTTTGTCCACCACTGAGTCGTCCTTCCTTTGTTTCAGATGTTTACAAGGAAACTTGATTTGGCTCCGTTTACACCCAAAAGGCCTTAATAACCAAACCGCCATGCTTAGTATAAATCCTCACAATATATGGCTTTTTGCAGTTATCTTACTAACTAATAAACAAAATAAAAGATGACAGATTCAGACTTTTTGACACCGTTCTGCAGGCGTATTTGACATCTTTTTAAGTCCAAAGTTTCTTCAATAAACAAAGAAAACAGCATTTTAAGTGCTGAAGTTAAATCACGTCAAAGGGGAGGGACTACATGTATTATTGAGCTGTTAGGGATTCACTAAGAAGATTAACATTTAATTAACTGGGACTACAAATCGATGGGCTATAATTAAGATTAGATCATATTTGTAAAAACAAGTTTTTTAGTTTATTGAAGTAAACATTTCCATTTACTTGTGTGCAGCTGGTCCCAATTTATGTCTATGTTTTGTCAATATGGAGCTTCTTATCCTTAACTGCAGGGTGCCAATCTGGCCAAAATCACAAAGACCCACAAATCTGATTTTGCACCAAACCTCATGGTGAGAAACCTTTATTCACATCCTCGTTACACAAATAATGACCCAAATATACTGCTAAGGATTAACCTCTTACAGAACTTGAAAAACAACCCTAAAAACACCAGTTCATGGCATTTCCAAAGAAAATTAGGAGCTGCTTTTGAACGATATAGAATAAATATCAGATTTTAGTTTCTTTTAAAATTTACACTCCTAGTTTTTTCCCTTAAAAAATAATTTAAATCACTAAAAAAAAACACCAGTTTTCCGTCCTTGAAAGACCAGAAGAACAGAGGAGCTCACACAAAAACCACCAGGTGGAAAATAATGAAACCAGGCAAAGAAGAGAGGATCACTTCAGAGAAGAATTTAAAACTGAGAGATAAGAACGATCAAACTGCTTTTGACTTAAATATGACACAAAAGATACAATCCTTGAACTCAGTTAGGTTTATGTGATATGCTCTTTGTAATGAATACAGAAGTATTTTAACTCTTTGCTGTGTTTTAAAACCACAAGGACCACAGAAGAGTTCAGATCCGTCCTCAGACCCAAGAAACAACTTATGTAAAAACTTTGTCCTTCCTGTGACGGATCACAATGATTTTATTGCAGCTTTTATTTTACAAACAGAGGAAACAAGCGATTATTCTTTAATGTCGTCCTGGATTTTATTCTTTAATGTCGTCCTGGATTTCAGTTTGAGTAGATGTGCAGCCAGGATGTGGGAACATTTTCAGAGATTGCACTGAAACAACAACAATAAAAGTTTTGGATTTTTAACCGTCTGACTCTGTGAATGTTATAAAATATGCCTTGGTATGATTTACGTTGGATTTTATTATCCTGTAAGGCTGCTGTGTTGGTGAAGTCTCCCTTCCAAACAGGATCTAAAGGGATTTCCTGATCAAATATAGGTAAAATAAAAAAAAAGACCCATAGAATGTATATGACTGTGCTTTAGATCAATCCGAGAGGAAACATGAGCATCTAATGAAAATTTATTGGCCATTATAATCTGCAAACATAAAGCTCATAGGGAGGCTTTTTAATCTTTTTTAATCATACCCCATCAGCTACTATGGAACAAGTATTGTTAAAATTATTTATATTATCCTGGATAATCATGGGTGAAATAAAGATACTCAGAAAAATAGCTTCACTCATAATATAAATACTAAGAATGGTATTTGCTATGGAGGTGTCAAACACAAGAAAACACTAAGACTTAAATATCACGGCTCACAAGATCTGGAGTGAAAGTGGTCAAAGTTTTTAACATGAAGACCAGCGGCTTGTTAATGCCCCGGCTGTTAATCTGTCTGCGTGCACGTCGACCGTGTCACTCACTTGGCAGAGGTTCAGAGGCACGACTGGGTGGGAAACTTTCATCGTTAATCAAAAAAGGTTCAGGAGGTTTTCGTCCATGAGCTCCACGGCTCAGTGTCTGAAAAACACAAGCGCAAGAGAAACGGTTGGTTAACGCGCTTCAGAAACATCTAAGAGTTCACCGTACAACAAATAAAAAAGAACTCCCTTCACATGAATCTTTAAATAAAGTAGTTTACTTTAACTACACTTAAAGCAGCGGTAGTTCTTTAAAGTAACCTCTTCTTCATATTTTCAAAACATACAAGGTTAATATTTTCCGAAACCAAAATGTCTACTGGTCATGTTTACTTTCAGGAAATTCACCACCTTTTATTTTGGTGGGAATAAATAAAAGCGCTGTTACTGTCGCAAAACTTCCCGTTCTTTAGTCACATCAGAAAGGAAATTATGGCACACCAATTGTTCTGAAATGTCACATTTTGATATGTCTATGTATATATCTGATAAATAGTTTACAAACTACAGAGAAAGGTCTGCTGTAACTGAGAATAAAAACATATGTCTTTATTTTTATTCTTTTGGCCCTGCAGCTGTGACAAATTTATATAATTGCCAAATTACCCCTTTAAACAACCCCTTATAAACAAAATAATACAAATAATTAATGAAAAACAAACATTTCTAACCACGCTTTTTGAGCCTGTAAACATTTAAAATGTCACATCTGATGCATTCCTTATAAAGGTTTCTGTGATTTCATAATTAAGTGTTTTACTCTTCTATAGATTCACCTTTCACAAACACAGATTTAACTAAATTAAATCTGATTTAACCCAACTTATTACTAAAGCAATACTTTTACAACACTTATCCAATCTAACAGAAGAGAGGTTAAGTCTATGAGAAATTCCTGATTTGATCCTGCAAGGTATTTTCAGCGTGCAAACAAACTTTATATTCATTGTCGAGCTTTATTCTCATTATGATCTGCTTCTGTTGCTTCATTATTGACTTAAACTCACAAAATAAGAGCTTAATGCACAAACTATATAAAAAGCTTGGATATATTTGGTGTGACAATAATTACTTTACCAACTGTGGTCACTTGTAGGGAACATAAAGGCTGCTTAAGTGTTGGCACAGGACAAAGTGAGCAATAAGAGGCTTTATCCAAAGCTACAGCGGAGCAGCAGCAGTGTGGCCTGGCTGCAGGCTCATAAGCCCTCGACCTACGTTCACCTGCCACACTTACCTCACGACGCACTCTGTAAGGCCTCCTTTTATTCCTCCCGGCCTCTCTCCTGTGTTTCCTGTTGTTTTAACTCCCTTTAAACGGATCAGAGTTGACAGGACGGTTGAACGAGGGAGAAGAAGAAGCAGGAAGATGAAGCGATTCGTCTTTCTGTTGTCGGTCCTCTTCTTCTTTTTTCCTAAATCCTTCTCAGAGGCTTTGCCTTCTGCTGGTTGTCGTGGCTCCGGGCTCCTTCAGGTGGTTCAGTTGCAGCCTGACGTCTGGGTCAGCGATGGAGATCTCCAGATTCTCTCGCCGGGTCTCATTCATGGCTGCTGATCCTGATTAACTCGGAGGTGGAGCCTGTTGGTGGCAGAAACTGAGACCAGCGGGGAGGTGGCCGAGTTCATGATTTCAAAGTTTTTCTGTGTTAAGTTCAAATGGTCGAATAATAAAAGTCTTTTTAGTCTCCTAATATCTTGCTTCCAAGGAGCCAAAGTTTATTTTAATCATCTAAACGTGTCTTAAGCGAGACTTTTCTCAATTTCACTCCAGTACCTGACCGTTTTCAGAGGGATATTTGTTTGTTAAGTTATGACCCGTGAATCCGACATAAAAAGGCAGAGACTTTTTTTAAATTTTTTATTTTAAATTGGATCTTTAGGCTCTTTTTTGAATCATTTGTTTTCATTTCTTTATCTGAACCAAAGCATATACGAAAGGCAGCAGTATGACAGACTGAAAATGGCCTTTTATCACCAACAAGGTGATTCTTAAAGAGCTGAAAACCTGGTATACAGTCGATCAACGGAAGGATGATCCTGTATGCATATGATTTAATGTAAAAGCTGTAGCTGTGTGGTGCGGACGAGATATTATCTGATGCAGTTATTATTAATATTTACTCTCCTATTGTCTCTGTGCTCACCTATAACATACTTCAGCACAAACTAATTCACGTAATGTTTTTTCTCTTTTACAATTTTTCTGTATTTTTTGTCAGAAAATGAAACAATCAAGTCATGACTTAAACACGGTTCTTTAAGACTACATGTTTAGGAATTTAAAAGCTAAGATAAGTTATCTGCGTTACTGAGATATGAGACTCCAGGTATTATTAAAAAATCATTTTTAAAGCTGGTTCTGACGGAATGATGACAAACCCAGAAAATATTTCCTCTTTTATTTCAAAGTCATGCCACAAGTTGACATTAAATACAAAAGAAAAATAATAATTTCAGATCGGAGCTATAAAATAACCACACTGTAACCGAGGACCAAACTCAACTAACACGCAGTAAAAAAACTTAAACGTAAAAGCTCACACTGAAAAATAACACACTGACAAGCACACGGTACAGAACATACAGCACGGCTCTCTGATAACTAGCTATCAGTAAACATACCAGTTGGGAACGCAAGGGAAAGTAGATATATAAAATTAACAAGCTTATAAAATACTGATAAAAGGTACTTGTTACAAATACGGTAGCATCTCCTAGAAGAGTCACCATGCAGTAGGTATTCCAGTCTCCAGTTAATAAACATCGGCAGAAAAATACAAGAAGAATCACAAGCTCATTCCTTCAGTAGACAAGACTCGATTCGGATAGAAAAATGTCGGCGTTTTGAGTCGGGTTTAATCGACAGGATGTGATCTGTTGAGGAAGTTGGCGTTTTGTCTCTGCGATCAACTTAAAACGCGTGCAGCCGTATTCAAATCGACGTGGCTTTGAAATGACCAATTAAACCCAACACATAAACTAGTGCGTTCAATTTGCTTTCTTTCTAACTTCCATCACACGTGTGAATCGTCAGAGCCAACTTAATCCTTTCACTGAACTCGTTGTAGCTACGATTTTGTGTTGTAAAGCAGATAAATGTTTCCACTCAGTAAGTCTGAACATAATCAGTGATCTTTGATATGTTTTGCCTTTTATGTATAAATGGTTCTTGAGGTTTACCTTGTGCATGTCCTAATAGCCTATTCAAGAAAAAAAAATCAGCTTTTTACTTAATTTGTAAGACCAAGATCTCCAGGATATGAAAGTTTGATTAAGACGGCGCCCTCTACTGATGGATATGAGCAGGTTTTAAATGCAACGGCCTAAAAACAGTTAATTGTTGATGCATTAAGTGTAGAAAATCATTGAAAGAAGAGCCTGAAACAACAATGAAAGCTTGCCTTGACTGCTCTTCTAATTTGTTGACAACAAAAACTGGATTAACCAGGTTCTGAAGTGATACTGGCGGATGTTTGCCCACGATCGATGAGGAAAGTTTATCAGCACGTTCGCAGCACAGGACTTAGCTAACCCTAGTTACATTTTATTTGGTAATCATTTAACACAAAACAAAAAGAACAACTCGGAAGTAATCTGTCTGTTGACCAGAGAAGACTTTAAGGCTTCAACATGTGAGAACTTCCTGATGTGCACAAGCTCGTATTCGTGCTATTTTGGGGTCAGCTGAGCCCCAGGGTTTAACACAAGTCTGCAGCGTTACACCCCGTTTGTCTGTGTCTGTTTGAAAGAAAATAAATCTGAGTAAAGTTCACACTAGTTTTCAACTCAATTTGTGCGTCCTTGTGGTCTCTGAGTGACAAACTGTACAAACAAATACGAAAGAAACACGTTTCTTGTAGGAGAGGCTGTCAACAAGGTGATTCACATCGTAGGAACCAGTTCGGGTTTATTGAAAGAACACAAATGATTTTTATGTTTTCGTCTGTTCAGATTTGCCAGCACAGTAGTTATCACACGGCAAAAGCCAACACGTGGAACATGAACAATCCCGTGAGTTTACTAAGAAATGAAGCAGGGGCTCGTGGGATTGGTAAACTGTTGCTTTCTGAGCCTCCGTAATTGGCTGATGGTGCAGCGGTGCTGCTAACACCGGCTCTGTTTCAGCTGAGGCGTTTAGCTCTGCTTACAGCTGCCAGGAGGAGCACCCTCAACAACAAGAAAATTAGACACTAAAATGACCTTTTCACTTACATAAAGCCAATATCATTTCTATCCAGTAAAGTTGCAATAAGGCCAGACTGAAACTGAAACCAGCTGAACTACTATTAGATATTTCGCCTGATTTTAGGGAGGCAAAGAGGCATCTTGAGGTTCTTACTCAATTCAATGAAAGGAATAATCGAAACTTGTGGCTCTGATAATTCACACGACCCGCCATGGGAGTAAAAAAGATGTGTTTTTGTTGCCTAGTAAGGAAACGCACCGAAACGCTTCCTTTTAAAGTGAATGCTCAGGATATAATTCATCGAAACATGGGTCCCACGTCTGATAAGTTGCTGCAACTTTCATAAACATACTGTATACTGCAGGGTACAAAAATTAGAAAACTGGATACAGCTTTAATGCATGCAAGAGTGCAACACAGGCCTCCTATTACTCACAGTATGTTTATCAAAGCAGCAACAACAGGTTATATTGGAAACTAAACGTATCTTTTGTGATTTGAAATGGTTTTAAGCAGATCTAAAAGCGTCTCCTTTTTTATTCTTTGCTACATGCACTGCCATTTTTTAAATTCATATAAAAGTCGCCACTGTTGGGAGAAGATTAGCTCGCTTTGAATTGTGTTCTTCAAACCTGCTTTGGCCTGGCCATGCAGAAAATATGTACAGAAGACTTGAGCATTATAGCAACTATTAAAAAAAAACAAAAAAAAAACAGACACACACAAGGTCCAGACACTCCAGTCAAGCTTGGTTAGGTTACTAGCTGGAGGGGTTGTGTATAAATTTGCGTGTGTGTTTAACAGTGAAAGCCGTAACACTTTTGGCAAAGGTTCACTATGTGCAACAGTTAAAAAGAGTAACAAGAACGCAGAGAAAAATCACATACTGACACAAAATAAATTAAAAGACTCAGTGGAGAGCGAGACATTTGTCGAAGAATCGTTCTAACTTCACTGACCACAGTGCGGCTCGTCGTGTTTTTGGCACACAAACCGGGTTCACAAAGAGCTCGACAGGCGGTTGTGTTTGGGTGCCGACTCTCACGGTTACTGTGACATTTTTTGAGTGACACGTTTAACCCAAATACTCCCAAGCTGTCAAAGCTGTCAGGTTTCATACTAACAACATAAATCAACTGGAGGGATGATAAACAAGTGGCTGATGGCAAAAAAAACTGAATCAGAAACCTCACAGTTTAATAATAAAAAAAGAAAAAGGAATACAAATCCATTAAAGACTGTACTGAACAGAAGCATTGTGGTACCTTCGTAAACAGATTCATAAATAGAACATTATTAATTTGGTAATTATTTATAATTTATTATTTAGTCTTTGATATTCTAATTTGCTCAGCTAAAATAAGCAGACACATAAGATAAACTGCTATTACACAGCAAAATCCACCCTATGTGACTTGCTGACAAGCAAAACTTTTATTATTATAACATTTTTATTGATGTTTTGATCTCATTTCGGTTAATTTATTACTTAATTACTAGCTGCAAAGTGCTCAGTCAACTACTGCTGAATGTGCAGCTTCAGTTCATGTAATAACAAACGTAGAAAGAAGAAAACCACTGAGTGAGCGAAACAATGAAGCATATTGTGGAAAACATTAAGAAGGCAGGCTAAATGGGAGGCAACAGTGACCATATGAACAAATCAGGCCTTTTGTGGTTTATTTCTAAATGTTGAGTCAGAAATCTGCACACCTGTTTACCCAAAACTCAAATCCCTTATTATCATTTTAAAAATCAAAACATTAACAATTAAAAAAAGGCATTTGGATAATCCTCAAAAACACCAACCGTTCTTATTCAATTCTAAAATAAATCTCTCCTGAAACCATTTTTCTGTCCAATGATTTAAAACAGAAAATAAAATCATGCGAGTAAAAACAGACTGAGGTTAAAAGGTGTGTAGGACTTGTTAGATGTTTAAAAAAATTAATTTTAAAACAGAATTTGGTAACATGAATTAAAAAATATAACTTTAAACTCCTGCCAAGAAAAAAACAACAACATGGGAGTGAAAACTTACGAAAACTTCCTCCTGGTGCTTCTTATTTGACATTTCTACAACCGACGCAGAGACGCATCGTCAATCCGACAAAGAACAATAAAACAAGATTTAGGTAAAAAAAACAAAAACAAAACCTCTCTATGAGATATGCAGAAAGTTGTCCAATCGAAGCCACGTCTGCAGTTTCTGTAGGTAAATAAATAAAAATAAAGCGATGCACTTTGTTGTAAAAGTTGAAGCACAGCAGAGAGGGACCAAAAAGAAACCTGCAGCTGTTTTCAAGAGAAATATTTCAAGGCTACCAGATTCTGATTAGTAAATACTTTTTTTTTTTTTTTTTGTAAAATTGTATACTAAGCTCTCTAACAAACAACCACTGCAACAATTCCCCACCTCCACGTGGCAGACAAAACCTTTGGCACAAGTCGTTCCTCACAATAAACCTTTCATCCAAACGACTTTGAGGATAAACACAGTATCAACCAGAAGACACGAACAATGTCCCAGAAGCAGAGTTACACTGAGGTGTTTAACTACAGTTTGGGCTCCAGTGCCTTGCACAAGGACACTTTAACAGTACGTTATAAAGGAGAGTTGCTTCTGTTTTTCTCCCCCCTCATATGTCTATAAATAAAATGCAACCCTAGTTTTAATCTTTTTGCAGCTTGGCACTGCAGTTTTAAACACTGACTGCAGGCTTTCATTATCAGTCTCAGCCTATTTAGGTCTCACTTTCTGTCAAACTGAAGAAAAATAAAAAGAGCACAAAGAAGGTAAGTAGCACCTAGATAGTAGTCAACAACTGCTGCTAATGTTCACAGATGCTAGAGGCAAAATGAATGCATCACTGTAATACGAGGCGACTGTTTCAAACTGTTTGATATGATCAGACTGAAATGAGATGCTCTGTCGACATGCTGATTCCTCAAAACTAGCATTTCCAAGACGTTTGAAATAGAAAGAATAAATATATATAGTAACAATTGAACGGTACAATACAAGGCCATGAACATATTGAAAAATAACTCATGCACGACACATTTATAGGGATGCTGTACATAAATTTGTGTGACCAATTAAATGCCATGTGTGACAGTTCAAGTAATAAAAAAAGGCGCTGAAAGAAAACCAGGAAAACGGATCTGATAGGTGGTCAGAGAGACTAGTCCACAAACCGTCTTACATTCAAAGGAAACGTCTTGATGATGACAGTGAAGTACATTTTTAATTCTAACAAGACTAACCAAACGTGTATAAAACTTGGACTATACTTTTGAACAAACAAAAGTAAAGCAAAGCCCACTGGGGGCTAAAAGGTTAGACTGGGTGGCCACATGATCGACTCAAGAAGTGTCATGGTTAATAAAAGATAGATTACATTTGTACCACTTGTGGTTCCATATGCAAAAACATGTAAAATCAGAAGTTCATCCATGCTGTTTTCCTGCTGTGGAGGCAAAGCCAAGACCAAGATGATGGCACAGGTTGTTTGGCAGGACATCTTCGCTGAACCTCCTCCGTCTTCTCTGTCTGAAGGTCTTTAAACTCCTCAAAACTAATTTAAGTGCAAGGTGTGTTTTTTTCCCCCCCTAAAAGACTCCTCTGTTCACACCTTTCAGCATTTTTTTTTCTAGACTAACAGACAAACATTCACACGAGCAATCCCACAGAACCCCATTCAGAGCAAAGCTGAAACTAGCAACACACACACACAATCTCTCTCACACACACACACTCATTTCTGCTCTGTGCCAACAGCAGAAGCACAGTTGCTGTCCTTTTTTTTTTTTTTTTTTTTTTTTAAAGATCACGTGACGGGAGCCTTTCAGGACAACCCGTGAGACTCTCATCAAAGGAAGCGTCAGGCAGTGGTGTTGCCGTTAAGAGATGATGTGGCACAGGGGGTGGTGGTTTGTAGCTAGGCTTGGGCCGGGCCGGGCCGGGCCAGAACGTTCTGAACAAGACTAACAGAACAGAGGGTCTGGCTCATCTTTGGTCCCATAAAGCACTTGATTCATGTCACGGTGAATCTTTGCACTCCGCAGGAAGGGGAAGGTGATCCGAAGAGGAAAGGGTAGCACTATCAGAAGCGCCGGCTGCTAAGCTACGACTGGAGAGGTGTGCAGCACAGGCAGAGGGTTCAGTTGTTTGTTTTTTTGTTTTTTTTTTAAGCCATGCAGTTTAGAGATCGTCCATAGCAACCGGCGGCAAGCGTTTCTGGAGAGTTTCAAATGGTAGAAGTGATGGAAGACAGGAGGCGAGACTTCACACATGAGCACACAAACAGCATAACGGAACAGGAAAAAAAAAAAAAGCTCCAGGTAGAGGGAGAAAATAGCTGCAGTTGGCTTTTGTTTGTAAAGTTCACACTGAAAAGTGACGGGACAGCGTTGCATGCTCCTCAAAGCACCTGCAAACCGATGACGAGATGAGGTGTCTGAGCCGGCTGGGTGGATGGGGGGGGACTCAACCACAGATAGAACAAGAGGAAACGGTGGGAGGAGGTGGATGACAAGACACAAAAAACAAGTTGTAATGCAGGCTGTGCTAACACTGAGAACAGCTGATTTTAACATAACTCCCCCCCTGCCCCCGTATCTCCTTGAATCAGAGAGACTGACTCAGCCTTAAGGCAATGCATAGCCCTTGGAAAAATTGGCACATGCAAGGAGAGTGCAGAAATGTGTGCATATGTATTATCTGTGCATGTCTACATGTATGGGTAAGCATCCGAATAAAAAAAACACAACAAAATCATAGAATAGGATCAGAACAACAACTGATTTGGTCAAACCGTCAGTTTTCTTTGAAATAGTAGCTCAGGTGTTGCTGGAGATCCTGGCAACAAAACAAGCGATGAAGCCTGCTTTCAGAACAAACTTCTGAGGCAGACAGTTTAAAAAAAGTGGCCGTTTTTAGCAGAAATGTGTTCAAGGATGAGCTTTGACACCTGTCATCTAAATTCATAGACGCAGGGATTCAAAAACCCAAGAAACAAACTGAGACAAACATTGAAATGCAGAAGCGACAAAAAAGAGACGAACAACAAAGCAAGCAAAAACAAAAAAAAAGACTAGCTCCAAAAAATAGTTGAAGATAAGCAGCGGACAGAAGTCGATCATTTAAACTGTGTTAATGATCTCGTCAAATGTTGGTGAGCGTGGTGGAGGTGAAGAGGCGCACAGTGAGCATGCCCGGGAGGTCGTTGTCCTGCCGGCTGCCCTTGTCGCGGAGGTGAAGCGTGTGCTGCTCCTGCCGCTCGTTGGGCTCGCTGAACAAGATCACCTGACCCAGGAAGGTGTCCACGATCATGTTCTTGTTGTAGATCTGTGCGCCGCTCGCGGGAAACCGACAGCAAAGGTGGAAAAACGGGGAGGAGGAAGAAAGAAAAGACAAATGGAAATAAGAACAAGAGAAAAACGGAGAAGAAGACAGAAGAAGGATAAAAGTGTTGATGTGTAGAAGTTATCAAGTCAAGAAGGAAACACAAAGACTGACAAAGCTTGAAGAGAAAACCACTGAGTTTGTCCTAAACTTAAGTAAACGAAGGATCCTGACGTACTGTAGAGAGATTTTCTCTCCACGCTGCATTAGAACAGGAAAACACAGCCTTCCAGTTCATTCCTGCCTCATTCTACCACAGCTTTGATAAACGCAACATTAAACTACCACTAAATCCCTCTGCTCATACCGTCTGATGCTCAGCCTGTAACTGATTGGTTCTGGATGTTCTGCAAATTTTCTTAGCAGCCTCATTCTCATCTTACATAATCTCACGGAGGGAGATGATGGAAAGGAAGAGAAAAAAAAAGAGGAGTGAAAAATGAAGGTGAGAAACGTGATTTGAAGTGAAAGTCGGGTGCAAATGACGCCTGAACGCGCTCCGTCTTACTTTAGCGCGACTGTTTAACTGCTTCAATTTGTTAGAAGTACTTTTAGAAGTTTTTGTTTGTTCTGTTGTTATAACTACAAAAACAAAGTAAATCCCGTTACCTGGTATCTTTTCTCAATTTTACTCAAATCTATTTTATTTTCTTTATCAATTTCTAAATGCATGTGTCAGTTTGCCTGTTCTGCTGACTGTGATCGTTTTTGATTTACTGATTTATTTGAACTTATATCTGTTACACGAAGAGCCAACCTCCTCAGAACCAGTTTTGTTTGTAACAAATGTCACCAAGTGAACTTTGGTGGCCCCATCACGTTTAAACCGGTTAACGTGATTGTCCCGTGGCGCGGTGGTAGCTCACCTCAATGTGGATGGCTTCCTTGGGCTTTTTGCGGTAAAACAGGCCTTTGATGTCAAAGTTTGGGCAACGCGTGTCCTTTTGAACGGGTGAACGAACCCTCTCCCCTTCACAGGTGATTATGACGTAGGGATCAACAGCTGCAAGAGAGCAAATCTATTAAAAACAATATCTACACAACCTAAAACCTGAATGATACTGATTTTATTTTTTTTCAAATCAGCTGAATTGACTGGAATACATGAGATAAAGGTGTTTTATTCCTAAAACTCTGAATCACACAACATAACTAAATAACTACATATCTAATTCACCAGGTGGTGCTGTGGTACCTTTGCCCAGAGTTTTCACAGGAGTTTAAAACATTTCTGTAGGAGTTAAGAGTGGCATCGTCATACCTCCATTGGAGTCTTGTCCCTGCAGCCCCTCAGCATTCATTACATGGACCTGAGTGACCAGCTGAGGGTAGCCACACATCCCCGTCCAACACGTCTGAGGGGGCTCGTCCAGAGTCAGCTCTCTGTCAACAGGACGAGCGCACACTTAGACATGTCACCCTGGAGGAGAGGTTCTATCGCTGCTGTCCGACAGAAATAAATCAAGCTCATGCTGCATGTTTGCTCCATACAGAACCAGGAGTTTCTAGGCTCTGTAGCGCTTTATATTTAATGTAAAATAAAAACCTAAAGGCAAGAAATGCAAGAACCGCACATCTTTGTTGTTACAACTGATTCTGAAAAAGAAAATCCACATCAGTGCTGATGGTTTTAGTCCAATCCAGGTTTAGATTATATGATGCTGATGTTTATTTTCACAACTCTCTATGGAGACTTTTCAAAGTCTTCAGCTTTCTGATCGTACGAATCGTTGAGCCTAATTTCCTCCTCATGTCTGACACAATTATCTCAAACTTGAATGTTTGCACAGATCTCATCTTATCCAGGTTTTTCTATCAAAGTGCTCCAGAAAGAGAGCCACATTATTTAGGTTTCTAAAAGGACAATTAGATGTTTGTTTGAGCATCATGGCTGGGACACTGGTGCATGTGTCACAATGACAACTTTATTTTTCAAAATCTAAAAACAAATATGTCATAAAAGTAGGTAATTCTAAAATTCATAGGCTTCTGTACAATTAAAAAATTTGACTGATGTTGTCTATATGAACTTTAGGTAGAGTTAAAGGAATTAAATGTTTGTTTACCACTTTATTAAAGCATATAAAGTGTTTTTTATGTGTAACAGAGCAGACACATTATGCGTTTTCTACTTGCTGTAAATCCTTGTAGTTTTATTGGCTCAAAGAAACCGAAGGAGAACGTAAAGATCAGCACTCAAATATTTTGTGCAGACAATAAATCCTCTGAATGTGCTTTAACTTGCACAAATGCTACCAACAAGTCTGATGACCAGACTGTATTTTTACACCTAAATTGGCCATAAAATATTTTAGATTCTACTTTTGAATCAACGCAGAAAGTATTTTCTACACAATTTCATCTTTCTCTGCTCTGTTGTTTGTGAAATTTAAAATGCTCGTTATCTTTCAGCACATCTTTACTTGCAGTCTGAAGGCACATCAGTGAAGACACGGAGCAGAAATTCGCCCTGCTGCCCGGGGTCAAAGGTTGTTGGGATGATGACGTAACGGCCTTCCTTCAGCTCCTTCCTGAGGAAGACGCAGCGTGAGTTGATGTAGATGGAACCTGCTACTTTCTGCTGGGCTGTGTGCATACGATACTTTCGATTCAGCTCGACCTGCAGAACGGAAAAGTTTGGTTTCCGAGGTTTGAAAAGATCCAGTGTGCCTTTCTTGCTTTATGATGTTTTCATGGCATTGTGCACGTGTGTTTCTACCCGGTGAATATCGAAGCCTATAGCGAGATTTTCCCCTTTTCCTTCCTGGGGAGTGGCTCTTTTCTCTTTCTGTTGTAAGCAGATCAGCACCTCATCTTCCACCTTCTTCACATCAAACACATACTGGAGGAGGAGAAAAGAAAAGAAAACACCTTGTTACACCTCAGCACCGGTTACATATCTCATTAAAAACCCGTGGGCCAACCTGAGGGTTCTGCAGGAAGGTGGCCTTGTGATTAATGCAGCCTCCTGATCGGTTGCGAAGAGGATCTTGGCGGTGAACCCAGGACCCCCTCATCACCTCCTCCTCCCAGGTCTTGTGGATGCTCAGGTAGGAGGTGTTGATGAGGCGGCAAAGAATGAGGTCGGTGAAGTACTGGCAGAAGTCGTCAAATGTCATCCTGCAGCAGGAAAGGCAAAAACGAGGAAGAAGACCAGAGAGAGTGGATAGTAACTGGAGGAAAAGAAGAGCTTGAACAGATGCAAAACGAAAGAAGACAGGACCAGGATCAGAACGGTTACATTTAACAAGGTAACAAAGCAGTGCAATCAAAATAAATTTACAGCATCAGCGTTTTTATTTACAGCATCAATATCATCACTTAAATATTAAACATCTCTCAAATAACCTGTTCCGTGTTAAAGAGAAAAATCCAGTCAGAATAATGTTAAAGGTGGCAGCTTCAGCTGTGAAATGACAAATATTAAATGAATACTCCATATTTTAATTCATATGAGGCTTTATATAAGTTTCTTTGTTGCTGTTGAAGAACTGGTTATGAATTAACAGCAACAACTTTGATTACTTTTAAGGTTTTTGTGTTTAATAAGTTGTTAAAAACATTTTGGACATAAAAATGCAATTGGTCTTTATAAAATTTTATTAGCTTTTAATGAAATCTGCAAATAAATTAAAATTAGAATGTTTTTTTTATTTGAATTGAGTCAATTTACTGTTATTTTGTTACAAAGTAAATTTAATATTCCACACAGGAACAGCTTTTGTGAATACGCTTGTTTTTTTGTTTTTTTTAATTGTTTCAGCCTCGGGTCCACATAGAAATGCTGTTTCTAACGTTATATTAAGAAATAGTCCCACCTAAAATCTAACCTACGACCTGAGGGCGTCCTCTTCTTCTTCTTCTTTACATTTAGCATCACGTGTGTAAGCGTTATGCTCGTGCTACACACCTTGTGTGATCTCTACAGCGCCACATACAGGCCTGGCATGGGTACTACAGAGTTATGGGTTGTTTTCTGCGTTTCCGTGTGGATGAAAACTTTTATAGAAACTGTGTCGCGTTATGGAGGATATTGTTGTTTCAGAAAAACTGCATTTCTGTGGCCTTGAATTTCATGTCTTCCCCGCCCACCGAGCGTGAAAAAGTCTGTATATATCAGGAAAAAATACTTTTTCCAGTAATATTTACGTCTCAGTCACCCACCCTCTACTGAAACTTCAGTCAGATATTGTTGTGATTGTGTCCTCATGTTTATAAGGGTCTGCAGTGTTTTATATATTTATAATATGAATCATCTTAAAAATATTTGTTAGATACAATACAGTGATAAATGATCAGAAAGCTGCAGAGATTCTTTTTGCAGTTTCTATTTCAGACTTCCTGTCCGGATCATTTGCTTTGAGCGGCTCGGTGTAGCTCCCATCAAAAACACTCCGGATGCTTCTGGGAAACAACTGAAACATTACTGGAACGACAATCATTGTATTGAATGAACCGCAATCAGATCGGATGGCAGAATCTGACGGAAAGAAGAAAGTATGAAGGAGGATTTTACAAATTCTTCTGCGACGGTTTCAGTTTCACTGCCTGGGACTTGTGTGGATAAATCTGCTGCATTTACGCTACGGAAAGCAGAACTGAAGCTAAGATATGTGCATTCTCCTATTTAAATTAATAAAATAAAACAGGGGAATCTTTATCAGTAGGTGGTTGTAGTGTGCTGGTAAAGTAAGAAAACCTCAGTGAGAATGCAAACGGATCAGTTTATTACGCTTCAGTTAAAGAGTTAAAACCGTCTGAGCGTTTGGGTTTCTCACCAGAACTCGCCGTCGTCCTGCACGGTGACGCCCAGCTTCTCTCGTTCACTCTTGCTCACCTTGTTCCACTCCTCTGAACTGCAGTGAGCCAAAACACAAGACTTCATTCAAATCTTTATTTATGTTTTATTTTACTGGACAAAGAATGTGTTTCGTTGCATTTATGATAATCTCAGGTTTAAAGTCTTTTACATGTGAACAATTTTTTTAAATGACCTCTTTGATGTGCTGACTTTCTTTTTCTTAGAAATTCTAAAAAGTTTTTGGTATTTTTCCATAAAAATGGTTCACATTAAACTGTACCTTAAATGGGTCTGATTCATACATTATTTGACATGTTTTTGAACTGAAATTTACACAAAGGTTTGAGATTTTGGCTGTAGATTATAAAGATTTTATACCAGTCAGTAGCTCATCTTTAAGGTCGTTTTAATTCAGTATCCTCACACACAATCAAATTTATAAATATACAGTAAATATATATTTATTGTTATGAACCAACAGATGAGTCAAGCTGCTAAAATGTATTATCATCCACATCAATTACATTTTTTCCAGACTTTATAATACCCACCAAGATTCAAAGGAAATTACTCTGCTGAACATTCAATAATTGATTAATTATTCAAACAATAAGAGCTTTTCAAGTGCCAGAAATGACAACCATACTAAATATTTGGGGTTTTTCTTGTTTGTTATGTTTTCTTACCTTATTTTTTTACAACAAATCAAATATTTAAAGGGATTAATTTGCACTTTGAAACTGTAATTGTGCCGTTTTGTACTGACCCAAAACTTTCTGAGAAATAAAAATAAAAATCCTGATCATCATTCTCAACTTCAACACTGATGTTTAACCACAACCAGTGCAGCTTTGTTTTATGGTGACTTCACCAACAGCTCTATTAAGACCAACTCATATAATATATTATTATATAATATGTGTATATAATATATGTGTCATCTTTTCATTATAGCAATTTAAATACATATTTTAAGTAGGACAAAATAAAGTAACAGGCAGAAGCAACTCTTAGTTTGATTATTTGAGGATTTACTGTATTTATATATAAATATATTCAAAATATAACAACCTTACTCTGACTGTAGTATTCATAAAAACCTAATGAAATCTCTTCTGATCAGCAGATCTTTTAAAACTCTAAAGCCTTGTGTTTTTATCCCTCGTAAAGAAAACAATCACCTCGACTGTAAATCAAAGCTAAACATCGAGGTCCGTTCTGCTTTCACTGCTCAGGGGAACCATAAGGGTTTACTCGGCTCTCCGTTTATTATTCACCAACAAACATCCACATCTCAACAGTCTGCCAGCCTCCACTTACAGCAACAGGTTTTATCAAACCATGACTAAATAATTCAGTGACAGTTAGTAAATGAGATGATTCACGTCTCCTTAATGACATCTGTCTCGTTCACCCTCATCAATAATTCAGACTCCATTATTATCCAGCTTTACCACCTCCCTGTTTGTTTCTGAGAAGTGGATGGAGGACCTTTTATATCAGTGTTATCTATTCCTGTGAGACGTGCAGTGGACCTTAAATGGAGAAAGGAACCAGAAACTAGTAAACAACCTTCTAAAAGGGTTGAATTCAGTCTCCTCTTGTTCACTCTGAGGCCCATTAGCTTGATTGCATTTTCATTTTTCATTGTCTACACGACATTTCCCAGTGTGTTGCTTTCTTGTCTACAAAGTGTGTATTATGTATGGGCTGATCCAGTCATTTGGGGTTTGCTCATTCATCACATGCAGTCTCTTAGAAACTAGTGTGTCAAAATATACAGGACCCAGAGGAGCAGCTCACTTTGACGTTTTTTAAATTAAATTAGTGAAATAATTTAAACCGGTGCACAACAAGGTCACATATTACATCATGGATTTATTGTTTGTGCTCCTCTGACTCATGGAGAAGATTCGGTTACATCCGAAATGATGGATGAAGACAGCTTGGTGAGTTTTCATGACCTCAAATAAGAGCTGCGGTAGATCCTCCCGGCCTGCAGGTGGCAGCGCTGTAGTTACCTGTCGCTCCAAGGGCCGCTCCACTCCTTCTCTCCCCAGGGGTTCCTCATGCGGATCATGTGCAGCTTCTCAGACTTGAAGAAGGCCAGCAGTCCGTGACCCAGCCGAACCTTCCGGACGTCCGTCACAGCGTAGGCGTGACCTTTGACCAAACCGCAGTCCAGCCGTGCCTCCATGTCTTCTACCGTGGTCGCCTGGAAAACGGAAAACTTTTGGAGAACTGCACCCAAGCCTGTCTATGTTGGCTGAATACCCAGAATCCTTCACTCTGAGATATGTGAGAGACATGAAAATCAATGGCAATTGAGAATTCACAAGACATTTTGAAACTAGTGTAAAATTTGTTAGTTTTCTTTTACATTTTCTTAGACAGCATTGCATATTTTGACCTAAAATGTTAAAATATATGCCATAACCCTGAATTAATTATTTAATCTCAGGAATGTTTGACTCCAGACTTAAAAAACAAATACATGGAAAATATTTTCTAAGTTTTTTTTCCAGTTTTAACAACCTGCAAATTAAAAAAAAAAAGACAAACAAACATTAAGCCACAAATGTACTTCATCAAATCCTGCTTAACACAGGCAACACTAAAAATTATAAAAAAATATCTATCTATATGGTAACTTTGTGGACGACTTATTTTATTTTACAGATTTTTCTTCTTAACTGTATGTCTACCACTTTGCTGCATTGAGAAACAAATAAAAGATTATTTTGACTGGTTTTATGCTATCCTTAAAACAGTGAATTTACTGTTGTGTGCTTTTAAATATCAAATTTTAGTGGATTTTTACTCTTTTCCACAAGCCAAAGAAACTGCATGCTTTATTGCAGAAAGTGTCCTTGCAGTGCACCTTAAGTTCTTTCTCTCATGCAACATCTTATCTGACAAATTAAAGCAGGTTTGATCTGAAAGCGTCTCTAGAAGCGGCATCTCACTGGGCTGCGAGCAGCTGACAAATCGTATTCATGAGGGAGTCTCCTGAATATCTTGTGACTTTTGTGGGGTTCTCAACATCCTCCTCTGCAACTTCCTTCCAGAGGCGCGCAGCACTGTCGCCTGAGTTTTGAACACGTTAAAAAAAAAATTTGCCTGACAACTCTATAACCTTTCTGAAAACAGTCACAAAGTTGTCGTAGGCGTCTCCGACCCGTCTGGAACCCATCTGGATGTTCCCGCTGCCGCCTGCAACTCGTCTCAAGAGCTCCAGAGCTGTTTGACGCCTGAACAGAAGCTCTGCCCTGACACAAAACATCTGAGGCAAATGCTCAGGTTTAAAAAACACAGCGATGATAAATAACACTTCATTTCTGAAGTGAACTCCGGCACATTAAATCAGAAATGTGGGGGCAACAAAATAATATGCATGGCCAAGAATACAGTTTTTGCAAGTTCTGACCACAAAACTAGGCTGGTATTTTCAAAGTTCAGTGAGACTGCAACAAAAATTCATGAATTTTCTTGCAATCTTTTCACAATTATGAGTCACCAATTAGTCTCCAACCGTCTCAGCCCAGTGAGAAACCACCTTAAAGTACCGAGAGTCATTTTGTTTCTCACTCACCCTGATGGAGCAGCTGATGAGGCCATCTCTGTTGTGGACTTTGAGAACTCTTTCAAACAGCTGATTACGGGCCGCTTCATCTGTAGCCATCTGACCTTCCAGCAGGTCCACTGGCTCAGAAACTCCACCCGTAAAATCCACCAGTGCATCAGCAGTGTTTCCCCCATCCAAAGCCTCGTAGCAGCCATAAACCCTGGAGAGAAAGGAGCAGGATCTTTGTATGCTGCTGCTTCTCAAAAACAAAACGATTTACAGCCTTTAGGTGTAAAAGCACGCCATAAAATGAGGTTTATTTATCTTCGCGTCTGCAGATGTATATTTGGTGGCACAGAAACTAACTTGGCGTAGGCCTTCTCCACCAGGGCGCTCCAGAACTCGTTGCTGTCATTGGAGTGGCAGTAGACGAGCTGGTTGTCCACCGTCGGTAGCCGGTCGTCAATCACCACATCCACCCACTCGCCAAAGCGCCAGAAGCGGAAGTGGAAAATCCCTGCGTATGACTCAGGTTTTTCTGTGTCCCACTCCTGCTCCTTCCAGTCTGGAATGACCTGCAGCAAAGAAACCAAAAAAAAAAAAAAAGGTGGAGGAAGAGGAGAAGAGGGACAGGTGAGCTGAATGATCAGCTGCTTGTTGTTGGATTGTGAGTAATGTAAAAGCAGAGTGGGCAGCCAGTCAGAGAGATCATGTCCCCTTCATGTCTGCCGATGCATTTAGTGTTAGACAGTAAATTTAAACCTTTGGCTCACTCTGTCATAAATCTAGCTGTAATTGGACATGGGTCAAATGTAATAAAAAGACAGCATCTGTGTTTGTTTCAGCTGCCTGTGTTTAATGTGGTACTGCAATGAGCCAAGCTTTTTTTTTTTTTTTTTTAAAGGTAAATAACGATTCTCATAATGCCTTAAAGAAAAATGAACTGCTGGGAAATAATACTGACACACTGCAGAGGACTAAAAAATGCTGTCACTACATTCCTGCTGACCACACAGGGCTGCTCCAGACCGTCCAGGTTTTATGGTACCCTCCAGGGTGGAAAATTCCTCCTAGATATCCTCCACCTCACCAGCTGGACCTGCAGAGGCAGACCACATCTACTCAGACCCCTCCTGCTGTCCACACCCACCTGCCCTGTTCGCCCTGAACACCATCATCATCAATCACATCATCTGCCACAAGCTGCGACTCAAGATGAGGAATACATTTCTCTTCTTTTCTAACCTTGTTATGGTTTGCTGTGGACATAGTTCCAGTTATCTTTTCTTTGGTGCATGGATTCAGCTAGTTGTTAGGGCTGAGGCATCATTCACCAACAGAACACTGGATTAATATAAACCTGTTTAACTCATATGATCGTCAAATACGATCATATTTCTGCCCATGTCTGTGTGCTTTTCCTTGTCTGTAGCATTAGCAAAATGAACCATGAAGCACATGTTTTTTTACAAGGTTTGATCAAAATGGCTAAAAAACAGCTTTGACTTTTCTCAACTGAAGATGATTTTAGTTCAAAACTCAGAGGGCGATAAGCATTCCTTCAAGGAATTAAAAGGTCTTTAATAAGCTGAAATTTTCAAAGCAGCCACTGTTAGTCCAATATTTTTGATTTGAGTTTAAAAATACACAAAAACTACACAATTGTGACATCCAAAAGTATATGAAATCAAACAGGGCATGCTTCAAGTTGTAGAATTAGTTGACAAACATAAGATTTATTACGTTGTAGTCCCTTACACATGAGACAGACCTGTGAGTCAAACAGCTTCAGTAGAAGGAGGACAATATTCAATGGAGACATGGAGACATTTCAGCTGTCATTTAAGTAATTTCCTGAATTCTAACTGATTGACTGGAGTATGACATGTTGAAAAATGATTTAAACTCGAGTGGATAAACAACCAGCAAGTGACAATAATCGTATTGATTGACACGAAGGTTGGGTGGATAAATCGCTTTTCTCACAGCGCTCATTCGAGCTGGAATGTTTGCGGTAATTAACCATCCAGTTTGTGACGAACACGCTGTCTTAATGAGCACAACAGAACGGCAAAATGTAGCTTCAGCCAAAGGCAAACACCGGTGTCATAATGTGGGCACTGGTGCCGCAGATGATGGACTGTCCTCAACACCACCAGATGCCAAAATCTAAAGTTTCTCATGCCCAAAACGTTGAATGATTACTGGTATTAAAATAATGTAAAAAACAAACACTGCTGGACACTCATTCCCGATTATATTGGTCAACCCAACGGCTTCTTGTTTTGTTTATTTATTTTTTAAATCATAAGACTTCAAAAACAAAACTGTACTCCTGTTCTGTTAGTTGAATTTGTTTTTTTCCACCATCTGAGTTTGGAGTTCCAAGCTTTAAACGTCAACCCATTTATTTTTAGGTTGAAGACAACTGGCTGCTGCAACAGAAACGACAAAACGGTAAACCTGAAACAGCCGAGACACACAACAAGAAACATTTAAACGAGCTGAAACTCGCTGCCGATATTTTATATTTCATTGTAGGTTTGAGAGGTTAAAAACATTTTAGTTTGCTTCATTATCAATCCTGATTACTGAAGATTTAACTTAATGTGTAACTTATTTTGGTTTGTGCGAATAAAACCTAAAATTTGTGTACTTTATTTGTTAGTATGAATGTATAATTTGGTAAAAAAAAAACAATAAATCAACCAATAAAGCAAAAATAAATGCCTAACTCCAATTCTTGCCATTCCACTGACTGTAAATACAGATTAAAATATTAATTTAAGTCTTCAGAAATGTATGCTTCTGATGTAAATATTCGAAAAGGCGCTTTTTGAAGCACATGATGCTGCGTTCGCACTTATTCCTTCATCAGAAGTTGCCTTCCTGTGACTTCCAAACACTGAGGCAACTTAAGGAAGCGCACCGGTGGGCCCTCCATCAGCGGGAATATGGTACACAATGAAAGCTGCAAATGACGCAATGAGCGACACCACATGTGAACTGAGTGACAGTGCTTCAGTGGGTGTCCTTGGAGATGTCAAGATGTGCTAACTGAACAACGCTTCCTGTCAAACTTCTCTGTGGGAGGCGACACGGTGCTGATGGAGAGAATCCAGCCTCTCCAGCTCCGTTTCTAACAGCTTGTTAGAAAAAATAAAAAAAAGGAGGGAGGAACACTGCACCACAGAGCCTCAGAGTCACTTCGTAATCCTGTAGGTCATCTTTTCTGCAGTCCATTCTTTATTGCTTACTTTCTGTCTCTGCACTGATGGCGGGAACGCTTCATTTATCTCAGGCTTTCATCTGGGGCAAATGTTGCTCTGCAGCAGCTGATTCACCTGAAGATGACCAGGAACTCATGCATACATTATCATGGCTTCCCCTGTGGTAGTATTTTTTTCCCTTCTGACCAACACACATAGGACTACCATACTCTACCTAAATATTTCTGTTGACAATCAAAATGTTTCTTGATGGAAATTCATGTACCAACCGTGTTGCAGTTAAGGATCGGTAACCAAGCACACAAAGTCAAAAACAAAGTGTGACAAACAGTACTAAGCACAGGTCCCTGTGGGCCGACGCTGAGCTCGGTTCTAAATGTAATTAGATCTTGTTGTCTCTTGCCTCATCTGTATTTCTTTGTAAGACCCACCCTCCGCTCTTAATGCTTCTCAGACATGAACTCAGACAAACTGTGCAAGTCTGCAGAAACAGAGATTAAGAGTTAGTGGACAGAAAGCAAAAAAAAAGGCTTCGACAGAGCGATTTAATCTGGCTGTGCAGTTGGTATTGACCTCTTGGCTGCTGTGAGCCGTTCTAACATGTCCGAGACGATTGAGCTGCCCTTCCAGCTGGACACCCAGCTGACGGAGGTGATGCGCCTGCGGGTTCAGTCTCTGCAGCAGCGCAGCCAGAAGCGGCAGGAAGGCGAGCGTTTGCTGCGAGGTAACGAGGCTGTCTACCGGCTGGATTTCTCTAAACAATCCCTCCGTTTTTCCCACTGGACAGTGCGGCTGGCTCAGCCGGGGCAGCTCACCATCACGGCCACCTCGCAGCTCTGGACGCCAGACCTCACCAACCTGATGACACGCCAGCTGCTGGAGCCCGCCGGGGTTTTCTGGAGAGCGCCTGAAGATGCCTCGGACGCACCTATCCAGTGCTACGAGGCTGACGCCGCTGAATTTGGTGAGAGGATAGCAGAGCTGGCGAAGGTAAGGAAGGTGATGTACTTCCTGTTTGCATTTGCAGAAGGCTGCAGCCCAGAGACTGTCGACTGCTCCATCATCTTCAAAGGGGACAAATGAAACGTGGCAAAAGAAGCAAAATGAACTCTTTGAGTGCTTGTATGCTTTTAACAAAAGACGGATGCTTTTTGGGTAACTCCAACATATGTTTGTGTAAATTATTTCCTTTCAATCTTTTAAAAGTCAGCTGACAATATGTAAGAAAACATCTACTACCAAACTTATTGTTCACTTGCTTCTGTATAACTTTGTATCCTACAATGCTGAGAGTAAGTATAGCCAGTTTTTGATAAATCCAATAAAAAACTATCTGCACTGCTGTAATTTAAGCATGAGCATAGATTTTCCTTTGGGCTTGAGTGCTGAACCAAACTGTTCTCCTGCTTCTCCTCCTGTCTGACAAACAGCCAGCCCTGAAGGGTTTGCAGGAGCTGAGTCCCACGTGAGGTAACGCACAGAGACAGTGTGTGTTTGTGTGGATGTGTGCGAGTATTCCCCAGCAGATGAGGGAACAGGTTTCTGCTGCCTCGTCTCTCTCCATCTTGCACGATGACCCTGACAACCAAGAGAAGAGAGCCATGTAGATTTCACCTCCTAGCCTCGTCCTTCTCCTCCTCCTCCTCTTCCTCCCCAAGGCTCACCCTCACTTGAACACACAGCCACAGGCATGACACAGTAACTGTGAAGGAGAAGTGTCTGAGAAAGTGTAAAAGAAAACAACTCAGACATCAGGAGGATTTGGACTTGTTTCTTGTCAGCACAAAGTGTCTAAGTTGCCACCTGAATTGTTAAACCACGAGGAGCTGTTTTTTTATTATATATATTTATAAAACCTCAGGAGTCTCAATTAAATAAATCTTTAAATCTTGCCTGCAGTCTTTGTGTACATCTACTAAAAAAATAAATAAATCACTATATTGTTTAAAACTGTCTGCTGACTGTTGTTTTAGCCAACACTGATTTTAAATCTTAATACTTGTGACTAAATTAGGATTTAATCAAAATATCAATAGTTGTTTCACTCTTATGTGTATACAGAACACAAACAGCGAAGAAAGAAAAAACTAGTGTTAATCAAATCAACCAAGAATTATTCAACAACATCACAATCGCATGTTTATCTAATATAAAACAGATTTAATATAATTTAAACTGCAGAATAGTTGTAGTAGTTGAATTTGCCTTTTTAAATAAAAGCAATTAGATCAGGTGATTTAAATATTTATTCATTTGTTTTTTACATTATGATACTTTAGCTCAAGGTTTTCAGACCTTGGCACATATAACCTATATACTGTTAAACGCAGCCTTATTATAAAAAGACACCTAATGACTCAGTTGACTTATTTCCAAAAGAATTAGATTGTTTTTAATTATTCTGTTAGTTCAGCCATATTTGCCTCGTGGGACGAGCTAATTTCAAACTCTTTTTAGCGCTGGGAAAAGCAACAAAACACTTCTTTGTAACAACAGGTATAGATGCGATGCGGTTTGTATAAGTTTCTAGTTTTATGTTGCACCGAGATAACTTTCTGCTGGCTGCGTGATCAAACAAAAACATGAGAATTAATTTCCCCGTTTCGATCAACTGTTTACACATTCGCAGCTGAAAGTCAACTTGGTTACAAAGCTAATAGAAAGCAGAAACAAGATGCTTATTTCTCTCAGTTTAAAGACAAAACTTGACCGAATTTAAATAAGCTGATTAAAAACTTGTGCTGCTTTACATTAAAACGATAATCAGTTTCAAGATGCGACGTGCTCGCTCATAAAGTGACAATTAACCAGTGATAGAATCAACTTATGCTAATCTGTTAGCATCTATGCAACGAAGAGATTTAAAGGTTTTATCCATCCATCTGCCGCTGGATTCATTCTTTCTCAATCCATTCATTCATTCATTTACACTGGATGCTAATTGGAACAGAGTAAACACTCCTGTGAAGGTTACACCCGGATAAAAATCACATTCACTGGACATCCATTTAGTCTTAGCGCTCCCAGCTCGTCCTCAGAGACTCCACATTAGTTTTCACTCATCAGGCTTCAGTGACTGATGGGAGAACCAGGAAGGAGCTGCGGTGCAGTAATGAGCGCTGTGGTCTTTACGTCTTACAATAATGATTACTAATGGACACAAACACTGAAGACAGAATAATAAAACTGCATTTTAGCGATTAAAAACAAACACTACTAAGTAGAAAATGATATCTTTCAATCTACTGTCATGAAGAACGTCACTACATGGCCAAAAAGAGGGTGAGATTAGGGATTTAAGAAACGCTTAACATCAATCTGCCAATTGAAAGTGCCAAAATTAAGTCCAAATCTGCTTGTAAATGAGTTCAGATGAATTCAGGTTGGCACATCTTGAGCTAAAGATTATAATGAGAAGTTGTTGTAAGACTAAATAAACATTGTGATCCGGTGAACAACAACAGAGACAAAGAAATGAGGAAAACGGACAAACACGGGTCCATGTACTTACTTTCTGCCACAGAGACTCTCTGGACGCCAGGCTTGAGCACGCCGCGACGAACCAGCAGTTACCCAGCTGCCCCTGATGCAGGTCGTGCGCGCTGATGCCGTCGACAAACAGGTGAGGGTCCTCACACAACTCCTACATCCCGCCAGGTGCAGAGAAACAGGGACAACAGCAGATCGATCAACATCTGGGAGAAAAGTATCCAATATTTAAAATCCCTGAAGTTGCTTTTATCGTTTAGATCAAAAATGTGACTTTTTTAATCACTTTCTTAAGGAAGAATTCTCTAAAATTGCACAAATATTGTTGATAACTAATTGTCATACAAACAAATATAACAGTATAATAGCATTATAGGTCACTGATAGGTCAATGCTGTTATAAAGTCGAGGAAAAAAAGCTGATTTCTTTGTATGTTTCTTGTTTTTGGTCATCAATATAATAATTTAATACTCATTCAGATCACAATTCTAGTTTTTAAAGAAAAAAGCAGAAGATCGTGGAAAATTGGTCAATGTTTACAACGAGGGGGATGATAGGTAAAACTAAGAAAAGCATAGGGCTCAGGCACCCTTTCCTGTTTCCTGATGCATGTTTTTCTTTTTTACTTATATTCTTACATGTTTATCGACAGACACCGTCACAAACAACACAAAAAGAGCCTTTCGCTGATAAAAGGTACCCCGTCACGGAGATCGCATGAAGGCATTGTGTCATCTAACAACACTTTTCTGACAGATCTGTTTGCCTTTCAAAAGCTTAGTATGCTCAGGTTTGACAGATGCAAATATATATTTAAAAAATATATAAATTTTTACTTATTAATCTGAGTGGAAGAAGGAAACTTGACTAAAAGACCACCTGCTAAACCCAAAACTATAAAAAATAATAATATGGAAATGAAAACCTGGCACTTTTGTTTGGTTTATTCAGTTTTTTGTGTGCAGGTGAACACAGGGAACTATAGTATCTAAACAAATTGCTCCAGTAATTTAGATCAGGTATTCGTTTTCATAATAACGGTGACAGAAAAGTGATTTAAGCTTCTCAGAGAATATGCTGAATAACCAGGACATGATAAAAAACAAAAACTGGAAGAGCAACAGAATAGAAGTCCACTTGTTTTTGCTTTTTAACCTTTTTTGGACTTGGCAGAGAAGAAGAAAATAACTCCTGAAAAGGCTTCTAGCTAGCATAGTGTGTGCATGATCCAAAGCAGAAATCATGAAAGTACATAAATGGGTTACTACAGCCAGTTGATGAATCAGAGAAAGACCATCTGTCTGTTTGCATCCTCAGATCAAATTCTCAACCTTCCGTACGAGAGTGGGAGCGCAGCGCGCATTTGTGAAATCACATTTCCTGCTGCTTCTCTGATGAGGTCCATTTTCTGCCACAATATGCAAAGACTGAGCCCCGTTACCGCTAACAACATGTTCAGAGAGCTGCTGGACTCCTACACCCTACCAACCACACGAAAACCACCCACAGCAACACACACACACTCAGAATGGTGATAGTATGCAAGATGATTGGTTACTACAGGATGTGGATCAAAAATATCCTCCTACAGAAAAACTAACGGTCCGTTGTTTTGTCAGAAAAAGCTACACAGATAAAAACAAAAACTTGCAAAATGACAAACACCTCAACCAATACACAACGACAAGTTCTATTGAAACACTCTGCATCGACTTTATATCCGATACAATCTAAAATAAGACTATGCTGATAGACACCCTGGTTGTTTCTTTGAGTTTTTGTTTTTGAACTGCAACCTTTGCACATAATATGTGACAGCACACAGTAGTAGAGATAAAAAATAAACATAGAAGGGAGTTCAAATTTCCCATCTCAGAAACGGGTTCATACTAAATATTCTTCGAGGGGTGGGGTTCAGGTGAGGACAGGTTTTTGCACAACAGAATCTGCCTTTTACTTTCATGATTTGTGTTTGTTATTCTGCATTCAACTGCAATCTGAATCTCTAAATTCCCAACATCCAGTTACAAATAAATAAATAAAATAAAATGAAAAAAGCTCCTTTATTTGTAATTCTGACAGGATTTCAGCTTCCCACTTCTGAGGTACATAAACTGGAGCATTACTTTGCCACAAAGGCAGAAAGGGTAGAAGAAATAAAACTTTAAGTTGTATAGAAGTTATTTACTACTTTGGAGCTGTGACCTTTGCACAGACGATAACAAAATCTTGCAATATAGCATTTCATAGATTGGATAAACATATTATCATAATAAACTGGTGATTTTAAATCAAGCTGTACTCTTTCTGATGACTCTCTCAGCCTGTTGAGCTTTGGTTTCCTCCCACAGTCAAAAACCTGCACAAAAAGTGAAGTGTACACTGCAGACATCTTAATTAGAAGTTATTGAGCCTTCACTCTGTGTGTATTAGCTCCGTTTTAGCTTCAGTCCACTGTGGGCCGGGATCGGCTCACCCACCGTCATGAGTATCAGCCTTCACGTCATGTGTATGCACACAAAGGCTCACCACAACAACATATTCACAGACACGCAGGATACGACCAAGGTCGGTCATTTGCTGACTCTGCAAAGCTGAATGCTGCAAAAGCAAAACTTTTAATCAGAAGCAGAGGCCACTGCAGTGCTCCCCGGAGGCCTGAAGTCTCCACCAGCATCCTCCTCTCACCTTACACTGATGCGCTTCAACTCTGAAACGCTTCCGTACAATAAAGTTGCCACAAATACGAGGAGCAATGTTTGCTTGTTGTTCTGTCAAGGTGCTTGTATGTCTGAGTTAAAATATCGAGCTACGTTTTTTCTCCCCGTCCGCAGCAGCATTGATCGCTGGGAGTCTGAGCAGCGGCGAGGGCTCCCTGTGGTGGCCTGACGTCCACGGATTGGTGCAGGTGGAGAGTAATAAGTTATCGATCAGCCCTGCAGACACTGAAGCAATGTGAATATTGTGGCTGAGCACAGCCTAATCATATACTCTGCTGCTGAAGACTTTTTAACCAGCTTCATATCCTCCGCAGCATCAGGAGTAAGGCTGGCTCAGGAGCCATCAAACAAATTCCTAAGCAGCATTATTCCGCAATAACAATCACACTTTTAAGATATCTTAAAGTTGGAATATTTATGCTTTGTATGACAGACCAAGTAAGATGTCAAAATATCAGGTCGGATGTTAAAAATATACTTTAAAAACAGCACAACAGAAGAAAAAAATGGCAAAAACAAGAAGGGAAACTGTAAGAAATGAAAAGAAATTGAATGTACACTAAAAAAAAGCCAACCATTAATAACTAAACAATATAAAATTAGGTTAAAGCGTTAAAGCTGTATGACTTTTAGTTAGTAATTCAATATTTCTTCCCTTGATCTGACTAATATATCATTAGTAATGACAAAAATTGTGCTGATTTTTTTCCCCCCAAAAAAACAAAAAAATATTTTAGGTGTAGATTTTGATGCTGAAAAGGACACTTAAATTCATGATTACTACATTTAGATATTCAGAGTGTAAAATCTGCTTAATTAGTAATCTAATGTATTCAGTAACACAACCAACATTAATAATTATTTGGAGAGAAAATTAATCGAGAAACATGAAATCTTTGTTCAGAATCCAAGAGGTTGGCATTTTATATAAAGACAACAATCTATTTTTATATTATTTAAAGTAACAGATCCTAAATAACACTGAAACCCAATTAAATCCTATGCTGTATGGAGTTTGTTATCAGAGTTATGTGAGCTTTGCGTGTCTGAAGCACCCAAATATTTGACCTTAACTGCTCAGAAATGCACTTCAGACCAAGCCTGCACGTTGAGTGTTCAGTATTTAAAATGAGCTTTTGCCAGAACCTTCATTAAATTTTAATGGTTCTGAACATTTTATTCTCTCAGAGCCACTCTTCCCCTAAGTAGTTTAATGTCTAACTTCATTATCATGCACTCTCCTCTGAATAAAATAGTGCATTACAAATGAGCTTTCAGTGCACATTGGGGAGAAGAGAGAACCGATTCAGGACGTGTTTATGGTTTTACTGCTTTGGTCCTGGTAAGTTAAAGAGTACATATTATTCCAAACTACAGGTTCATGGTGTCATTTTGAGGGTCAACAGGATTTCTTCGCTCTATATTATTACAAGGACCTGTTGCTACTTTAAGATGTGAGTCGGATTGTCAAAATGATGCAACAATGTGCAAGAACCTGTTATATTATGTGAATTAACATTTTTTTAAAAAGTCTATTCTATGCAAAACATGACCGTTTGTGATCACAATGATGTAAAAGCAAGAAAACAGAACATTTTCCACTATTTTAAACTTTCATGGCTACTTAACTTTAAAGTCTAGCAACTAGTTTTTATGACTGGCATAAACGATCATAGAAATTGAGACAATAGCAAGATTTTCCAGCCCTTAAATTTGTCAAACTGATTTGTATAGATCAACAATAAATCAGTTATTTATTTTTTCATTGTTATTCCCTAAAATAATGCAAGTTAATAAATGTTGATTTGAAGGCAAAGTCAGCAACTCTGGCCTTTTCCATCCCTGTGGTTTTAAAAACAAATCCAAAAATAAATCATCTGAAATTGTCCTCTTCAGGGCTTCTAACTTCCTGACACAAAAATGGCGCCACAAATCATATCCTGGTGAAAATGAGAAGGATGCGCCTCCTGCTTGCCCTCTCTTCTTCCAGCTTTACATCTGCATGACTGGCATCAGCGCAGACCACAACATGTAATCTGTGTGACCCAGTTTCCATGGCAATGCACGCTGGCTGTCACTGCAGTGGCACGCGGGCAGAAGGAGGTTACACCGTCCAGAACCACAGCCTGCTGGGTGAGGGGGATAACAGTGGCAGGGGGACTCGGCTCAGTAAATCCTGAGGCCCTGCATCTCAAATCATCTGCAGCCCGAATACATCATACATCACCGGCTTATACAAGGAGACTTCCACACAAGGAGACGAGAGAAGAGCGCAGCGGAGCAATCACTGATTACTGCTGATGTTAGTGTGGAACTATAAATGATTAGTCATACTGTAGGGTTATTAATCTCAAACTCTGCAGGCACTGATAGCAGACTCACTGATGCTTTGGAAAGGTACAAATACCACTCAGCTTTATTTTAAAATATCAACTACTGACTCAGGACAGAGATCTGTTTATAGGAATGAAAACTGCGGACACTTGTCATTTACAGTCTGTGCTGAATCTTCCAAGTTACATGAGAACCACTACACACCTATTTAGGCCAAACTATTACATGTTTGAGTAGCATTCGTTCATCTCTAGTTTTAGAGAGATTAACACTTGTTAGGAGGATTTTCTGTGAGTTTAAAATCTTCAACTGAAAAGATGTTTTTTCATCTCTTTCTGCAAACAGGATTTTTGCTTCGGCAAACAATAATTTGACATTTGGGATCGATACGTCTGCTTCAGAGATGAGTTTTGCTTCATGCTTATTTTGCTGAAGTTATCAGGTGAGCGTAAGACCTGGTTTATACTCGGATTTTACTGCGTGACCCCTGCAGGAATGTTGAGTTGTAAACAGGAAGAGCAGCAGGCAGAACGTACAAGCAGGTTCTTCACAAACTTCAAAACCTGCTTCGATAAGATGAAACTATTTAAATATAATTTCTGTGCACAACTCGGTGTTTTCAGTAGGGAAGCCTAATGTTTAAAAGGAGAGCTGCAATGAGGGTCGCACATTGGTGTAAACGGCAACTTTGACATCAAAATTCACACAAGCAGGTGTGACAGTATATTCTCACGTTAAGTGTTCTCATTTACTTGGATAAAAAGTGCAAATACTGACATGATGGTGCAGAACAAAATGAACAATTTGTTTCTAAAAAGATGAGATTAAAACACCTGATTGGTCTTTATAAAGACTCTCAATCAAACTGTTTGTTTACAAGCCAATAATGATGATCAGAGTAATTTGAAAAAAAGCAGACTGATGTAAGTTTGTTCTTTGGACCGACAAAGCCAAAGCGGAAATGTTTGGAGCCATGTTCGGAGAAAACCAAACCACAAGCACCTCATATCAACTGTCAAACACGGGGGTGGAAAGGTGACGATTTGGGCTTGTTCTGCACCCACAGAACCGGAGCACCTTGCAGCACCCAGATTGACCATGAACTCCCGCGTGCATCAAATTATTCTCAGGCCAAATGCAAGCTTGTCCCAAATTGGGTCGTGCAACAGGACAATAATCCCAAAAACTAGAACAGAATGGTTGGGAAAAAAAACGGTAGAGACTGACTGAATCAAAGTCGAGACCTTAGCCTGACTGAAATAATGAGAAGAGACTTTGGAAGAGCAGTGATTTAACAAATGTGAGCAAAGCTCAATGAACTGAGGCAACTTTGTAAAGAACAGTGGGCCAAAATTCCTCTATAACAATGCAAGAGAGCGATAAGGTCACAGAGGAAATTATTACGGAGAGTTATTGCTGCTAAAAGTGGTTCTACAGGGTACTGAACCATGGCTGTGCTTAGCTTTTACACTAGTCCAGCAGAGATGATATTTACAGTACACTGAACTGGTTCTTGTGGCCATTTTTTTTACTTTTAGAATATAAAACAATGGCTGTAGAGTCTACACAGCTTTTGACAATCAACTTCTTATTTACAAACAGATTTATACAACTCTTCTTACTTTTAGCATGCAGTGGTTTTTCTTCATTTTGCACAAACTTAGTAATGAGCTCATTATGAGCAATGCGAAGTTCAGTCTTGTTAAGGAAGAAATCAACATACGGAGGTGCTGAGATGTTCAAAAGAGTTTTTTTCTGGTAATAACTTTTCTTTCAATTAGCTAGTTATAGGTAGTTATTACAATATGTAAACTACACCGATGCAAATAAGACAAATCTGCACTCGTTTAGAAGAGTTTCAACAGACCACCGTACCCGAGGTCTCTTCCAGACGACGCGTCCGATCCTGTTGCCCTGGTAGAAGAGCGAGTCGTCGGTGGCAGGGAAGCGGGGGTCCTCAAAGAGGAGGCCACTCTGCAGACACTGCCTCTTCAGGGTGGAGTACTGCTGCCCCTCAAAGGCCTTCACGGAAGTGAACATCCTGCAGCCGTGAAGAAAACAAACCCAGGTGAGAAGAAGCACTGGTCAGATCACAGGTGTACAGTTCCTCCTCTTTGTGCATTTTGCAAATTATCCAACGGATGGTTGTAAAATTCTGCTCACATATTTTAGAGCCACGCATCTCTTCAGCTCACGCACGCCCTTCAGACTGACAGCAGAATCCAGTGAACTGAAATACCTGAACAGCTCTGCGTGGAAACAAAGTCGATGTGCTCTGCTGGCCCTGAGCACAGCCTGGATCCACTGGGTTAAAATGATTAATCTGTCAATTCACTGATATCCTCTGGGGCCTCATTATCGCTGCTATGCATTGAAGGAGCTATGTACACATTGATCAGCTCGGGGCGCGCAGAAGGGCTGGTGAGCCAGAAAGGAGCCACGAAGGGGATAATCGATACTGAAGCGTTGGATAAATGACAAACCTTTCTACTGACCACAGAGTGCTTCCAGCAGACTAGCAGAGATGATATTCACACTGAGCTGGTTGTTGTTCATTTTGTCACCAATCTATTCATTTATATGTCAATAAACTTCAAAGTTCTTATCACGTCTATTAGGTTAAAAACAACTTATTATTTTTCCTCACACATAGATTGAGTTTATTGAGTTTGATTCACACAATGACAGAGTTCTTATTTCTGAACTGAAGGTCTAGTGCAGAGATTTGCAGCCTTTAGTCATTTCTATCCTTTTTTCACAGAATTAAATCTGTCAAGAGCTGCAAAATGTGCTTGAAATAAAGATAACAACTCATTAGGTTTACTCAACGAATGAAGGCCTTTTTGAGAAAAGCAAAAATATAAGTATCCAACTTTAAAATAATAAAGCATTTACTGGCATCCTAATAATTATGAGCATAATAATTATGAGCATAATAATTAGGCGATTTGTTTGGATATTTCATTATTGACTTACTGAATTCTTTTACAGTAATAACAGAGACCTTTCTTTAATTTTGTTTTTCCTTCTAATTTTTATAAAATGACGGGACATATTTTTGTAGAACATCTTATTTTGATTACTTTGTGCTGTATGTGCAAAGCTGCACTTTCAGTTCAATTTTCTGGTGGATTTTAGAGAAAGATCACACTGCATGTCAGGAAGTTTAATTAATGAAGTGACTAACGGGTTAACACACTACCAGCTCAACCTGATCAATGCATTTTGCTCTTTGTATTATTGGTATTGTTCCATCATGAACATTTTATTTACACATTACATAAAACTGGACAGGAAAACAACTAAATCTAACCTTTTCTATTGTGGTTATGAATATAAATGTTACTTATTTTCAGGGAATTCATGCAATAAAACAGGGCCTTCATTGCTCAGGTATTAGTTCAGTGGTATAGGTTCATCTTAAACCAGTTTTCCTTTTTCCTCCCCTGAACACAACTTGATTAGCAGCAGGTTGAAATGTGACAAAGCAGCCGTCCGTCAGTACGAGCCTGCTGCACTCAAGGTTAATGTGGCAGCCCACTTCATTTTGACTGATTTGCCAAGATAAACAAAAAAAAATAGAATTGTCTTGAGAAGGGATTTATCGATGACCGTTTCCTGAAATCATTTTTAACTTCACTGGATGAGCGCTGGCATGAAGACACCTCAAGTAACAGCTGATTTCAGCAAACCGTCCGGCTCAAAGGCTTTAAACATTTGGGAATCTGTTGTCGTCGTAATAAGAATTGTGGTTATCTTCTAACAGCAAAGCTGCATCTGTTATGCTGTTTAAGTATCACAAAAAGTCTAAAGAAAGGAGCAGATACATCCTAAGCATCTGACTTTATATCCAGAGGCTACAGTTCATATCGCTACCAAACATCAATGTTGGTATCTTTTATGCATGAAGACGATCTCTGTGTTTGACGCAGCTTTTAATGAGCACCGTGCTCCTGCAGCGAGGCAGGGGAGACCTGCTCAGATGATGTGGGAAGACTCGTTCCTTCACAGCGTTTTCAAACTCCTCTCAGACCTCAGATGAAACGTTCCCAGGACGCCGTTTGTGTCGGTCATGGTGAGAACAGAGACGAGTACAGAGACGGACGATGCAGATGGGATCTCATTTACAAAAGGGAATCGCTCATATCTCAGTACCTTCACTGGCTGAAAGGAAAACCTCGTGCTCACGCAAATGTCAACACGCAAACCCAGAAATCCAATTCAATCAGCCTGACCACACGGCTCAACTCAGCATGAAACTGTGATACAAGCCCTGACAAAAAAATAAAAAAAATTAACACTATTAGAAAAACTTCATTTTGTCATTTTACTTTAAGAGAAAAAAAAGAAAATTACATACATAACAAAACTATTTTTTAACATTCTGGTTTGCAAAACTCACCAAATATGAAATATATTTATTTTTTCCCCACACTGCATTAAATCATAATGCTCAAAAAATCTAGTTCTTTATGCCTAATATAAAAAACTACTACTTAATAACACAAATGTTAATAAAGATAACATCGTGAGTTCTAAAATTTCACACACTTCTTTCCTACTTTACACTTTATGCTTTTTTGAACAAAAAAAATGAAATTTAAATCTGAAACAAATCACTCTTTAAACAGAAATTAATCATTTTGCTCATTTGTTGTTAAAACAATCTTCAAAGAATGTGAAAATACGCATCTATTAGAGGATTTTTTATGTAAATAAGTGTCTGCAAAATAACTAAAAAGTATGTGTCACTCACTATTAGTTTAGAAAAGTACTTTTTCCTTATTTTTCTAACATTTTATGGATCATGGTGACCAATTAATCAACACTGTAAGCTATAGTTCAGTCATTTATGAATAAAAAAAGATTAAAAAGTGTAATTGAACATATCTTACTAGAAAAAGCAGCTTGATAGCAGTTAGTTGGTGAAGAAACTGAAGTATTATGACATGCAACCAGATCAGGGTCTGGTAAGTTGTTTTTTTGTTTTCAAATTCACCTAAAACGTTTTGATCGATCTTTCAAAAAGAAAAGACAAAACTTTACCAAACAGCTAACCGTCTTGGCAAAAGCAAACAATAAAGACATATAAAATGTGTGCTATTAAATTAAAATCCTGACAATCCTCATGTCAGTTCAGGATTGTAATGCCACATCCCTACCATGCAGCACTTTGAAATAAATTAATCTTTAATTTGTCGAAGCCGAGCCAATCACCTTCCTGTGGAGCTCCAGAATATTTAATTTTTGTGGGAAAATAAGGAGAGGGGAAAATGGTGAGACACCACATCAAAAAGACATCAGGGATAGCCTTAAATCTGACTGCAGTACTTTTCAAAAATCATTAGCCTAAAGGCTTCAAGAAATAAAATCCAACTCTTTCAGCAGAGCTGTGATTTGATGAGTCCTAACAAGGAAGGAAACTCAAAGTATTCAATGTTCAAACATGTTTGTCAATCAGATGTGTCCTTAAATTAAAGGGAAACAAATAATGCCAGACATCACCCATACACAGCTCCATTAATATGTTACACAACGTTCCTAACTAACAAACAAAATCCTCTGAATTAGACTGAAAACAGACCTTCAGAAAACACACCCAGCATCAACTTTAGCTTTTAGTCTGCTCAATCTTCGACCCTAATTAAAGAAAACTAACTCCAGTTCAGGGGAATAATAAGCTATCTGACTCTTGAGCAAGTGATAAAAGTAAATTCCTGGGGTTGCGGTTGGAAGCTACATCTGACAGATGGCCGCGACGGGGAAAACCATGCTGTCATCTGGCCTCAGTGGAGAGCCAACAGCGTCACCTGCAGAGAAGAATGCTTCAAGTCTTTAATAATAACAACAAACTCCGCCATGAAATAAAACTAGCACCCCTCAAAAGAATGCATATCGCCCATCGCCTTGCAAGGCAAAGTTCTGCGTTGGAGCATATGTTGGACACGTCTTTTCGCTGTTATCACACCAAACCATAGCTCATTATCTGTAAAAGTCACTGAGTTAAAACCATTTTTGTGTGGCAACCTTATAGAAATCAGGCTGACTCTAGAGGTTTTTCATTTGAAGGCAGATGTGCATCAAACGAATACTTTCTGAGAGTTTAACTAGTAGTTCATAAGCTATTTTGCTAAAAGTGGCAGCAGATATTAAGAAAGCAGAAAGCTTCAGATCAGCAGTCAGTCGATACTGTAAGTAACTTTACTCTAATGGACCTTTATGTCTCTGAACATTTAATTTCCCAGTATTAACAAGCAGTGTTACAGTTAAACAGCAGCAGTTTTTAGGCACCAACAGCTACCAATCCAGCCAACATGGAACAGCATCTGGAAAGAAAAAAGTGATATATTGATTGTTTTTATCTCTGCTTGGCGCTCCACCAAAATGTCTTTGCTGAGGCTAATGAAAAGAAAGTTTGTAAGCTGGAGCACTGAGATTTGTCTTTATCAAAAACTTAGATTTCTTAATTTCTGGTACTTTTTTTTTTAAATTCAACAGATACTTGACTAACTAATTTTTCTATGATTGTGTTGATTTATGATTCACAATAACTGTATCCTCCAACTCATCCTGCTTCTCGGGATGTCAGATTCTTTAGTTATATATTTCAATAAAAACAGATTTTGTGAAAACAACCACCTGACAGTAGCTTCTGGGCTTAGCAATTCCACCAAAATGTAGCTGCAGAAATAATTAAATGACAAATTTAACATTTTTTGTAACCACTAGTGTTAAAAGATCATAAGAGCTTGTCAGCTGTACGACAAGATTTAATTTAAAATGAAGTTATGGATTTGGAAGGAATGCAGCTGGACAACCTGTCAGTTATGAAGTTGATTTTATTGGATTTTTTGTTTTGTCTTGTTGTTCATCATTCAATTACCAAGCTTCAGAAGACCACAAAATTCCATGTTTGGATTTTTAAACAATGCCAATACTGCAGAACATTTCCTCAGAAGGAGGACCAACTTGTTTCCAGATGTTTTAACGAACGCTGCAGAACTTTTACCGGCGCATTAAAGGGCACAGAAGCTTTGTGGTGAAAAGATGACGCATGGCTGCAGACAGATGTTTGGGAAGATATGATCTACGATGATTTATGACTTCAACATTTACAGAGAGGGGGAAAAAAACTAAACAGATGGAAGACTATTTTATCAAAACTCAATAAAAAATGCCAGCAGTACAGAGCAAACAGGACTGCAACAAACCAATGATTACTGGGCAGGAATCCGTAACAACTTGACTAAATGATGATTATTTCTCCGCTCATGATAGGCGGTTGTGGATGTTAGCAATGGATTTATAATGGGTAATGTTTAATCTAAAATGAGGTGGAAGCTTTTAGTTAACAATGAAGAAACAGTTTAAGAGTTTATGGCTGAAAATTTCCGCAGTGGGGGGAAATTCAGAGGGACACGTTGTTTTGTCAAAACTCCTTGAAGGAAGTAGTAGAGTTTGGGTTTTTGAGTGTAATTAAATCTAGTACCTGATACACCATCTGATGTGACGTTTTCAGATGTTTGCATCAATATTTAGCTTTACATTTACTCCATTACATTCGTCTGGGCTCAGCTTGTTGCTTGTTTACTGAACGATAAGAGAAGAACATCATCTTGCGAGGTTAGAGACTTTTGAGAAGAGGCTGCAGTGGTGCCTATAAATCAGCTGAGCTCCCAGACGGGTTTTATGATCTGTGCTGAAACTGAACCACCCACAAAGACGAGGCTGAACATGAGCACCAACACAGGCTGCAAATGGTCCTTGCTTCATTCTTCAACACTTGACTGCTGGTCAGCAGGCGTCAACGTTGATCTCACTGAACTGCTGTTAACTGGTACCGGCAGAAGTGTCGTTCGGTGGTGATAATGGTGCAATGGAATAAATTCTGACACAAGACTGCTTCACTAATATGGTGCTAACACTGGCAGCAGTATACTGATACTACGCCTAATCTCTCTGATTAAGATGCACTTATTTACTTTATTAGATACTTAACAGATTAGTCTGGAATGACAGAATGTCCACCAAAATATCTTTGTATAAAAACAGCAAATTAAGAAGTAATAATTAGACATTATGTTATAGTATTACCTTTAAAAAAATCAACTCCTGTTTTGCTTCTTACCTCAAATCAAAACTTGTTACTAATAAATTATTTAGGAGTTTTTCTTCCTATGTAGATTGCTTACATTAGCTTGTGATTCTCTGCTGACTCACGAGTCTCCGATTAAAGTTTTGTGAGCAGCACAACCCCTAAGTATCACTGAGGTGATTGATTATGAGTTTTCAGATCAGTAATCCTTTAAGAGGCTCACTGCAGTGTTGCTCGTTTCACATTATTCTACCAAACCTCATATTGCAGCTTATGATGTTCCTTCTTTGGTACCACGGGTCAACAAGTGTCACAGTTACCAGGGAAACATATCATTTTAGTTAGCCAGAATATAAACAACTACATTCTGATGATCTTGCTCTTTAAGGGTAACTAAAAACAGGCTAAACAATACAACCTTTACCAGTGACAGGCTCAAAGTACCTGATGCAGGTAGTCAGGTGTGCCGGAGCAGGTAACCATGAGAAAGCATGAGCCAGCTGAGCCATTTGAAGCACTCTGCAGCTAAACACATTAATCTAAGCAGCACGAAGACTAAAGCAGCCTGAACAGCTCCTGAAAGGCAGGATTTCTAGGTTCAACAACAGACGTATACTTCCTAATTAAATGAACGCACACTGTCGGCACAAAAAAAGAAAAATGTCCAAGTAAACGCTGTATTATTTTTTCCCATTTCTCATACTGCTTCAACTTCTTTAATAATTTAATTGTATTTCATTAGTAAGCTGGTCACAAAAGCATTAGTTTCCCCCCTGTCAGGAGAGGTAGTAACACTAAATAATGATATAGAAGATGTGCGTACACATCTCTGGTTCTCTTGGCACATTACAGCAAGAGCCTGTTGCTTTAAAGGTTTTATTCTGGGCACATGTTGTTGCTAAAGACTACAGGCTACTCTCTGAAGTGACAGCTTCTGCACTGATGTACAACGTGCGCAAAGGACCGAATCTGCTGCTATCTTTACACAGCGGCAATTAGTTGAGAAACACAAAGAGCGGAGATAAATGTATGCAAGTAGTGGGATGATCTGCATGCTAAGTCGCTAAACAGTGCAGGTAGGCTGCTGAATATGCAAAATCAGAGGTAGCTACATGAATACTGTATGCTATATAATCAGTGACAAATAAAGAACCAAAGAAAACATGTCCTCTGTACTTTGAGTCATTGTGACTTGTTGTCAAGGAAAGCGTATTTTTCCCCTGCAACAAATAATGATTATTAGTGTTCACACAAGTGATGCACGCGGCAGGAGGCAGCTGACTCTGGCAACACTGTGGTCAGAAATCAGAGACGAGTGTGTTCATGTGTTGGCGGTGGGGGAGTGACTGATTGAGTCTGCTGCTGCTGACAGACTGATTACACTCAGAAGTGAACCGGGAGCAGTAATGCACCAGTATACCACAGACAGAAGAGGGAGGGAGGGAGGGGTGCGCCAAACCATACCTCATCCAACCACCACCACAACCCCCCTCTCTCTCTCCCCTGCATCAGGGAGGAGGGCTATCCCAGCTTCCCATCCTCCCAGCATCGTGATCTCCCCTCTGCAGTATCTCCTGATGTCAGCTGCGATGGGCTTGGCCCTGACAGACGACACTCAGGTCCACTCAGCCTCCTCCTTTAGACACTGACCACGTTGTTGTTCATTTGTTTAGCTGATTGACAGTCAGTCATTTTGGACTTAAATTTTTTTCACTTCCTAAACAACAATAAAGACTGACAAACATGTTACAGCAACAAACTATTAAATTTAGACAGTTTAGAAGTGGAAACAAAAACTGAATGTCTGGATCCATTTCTGTGGATAACAGATAAGAGCCATTTTTAAAAGTTATTTGTGGAAACCCCCATAAAGTTGTTCAGGACTGCACCATTATACGTGACAAGAAGCAACACCGTTATTTTTCACTCATTCTTTTCTTGGTGCTATGCAGAAGAGTAAACCTCTGATATTATTTATCCATTATCACATGGAAATTCCCACTTTGATGGCAGCAAAAAAGGCAAAACTTCTAAACCATTTACTTTCCCTCCCTGAGAATGAGCCAGCATTGTTACCGGTTCTGATTGTTTTTCCTCTTGCATTCCTCACATGTGTTGTGGTGAGATGTGGCTCTTACAAATATCATCCTTGCCACCATGGGTCTGTTTGTGATGAAATTGTGGAAACGAAACCTGAAATATTCAAGGAGCTGCACCACACTGAAAAAAACAACAATAAACGCCTGTGGCACAGAATCCACAAACAGGCAAAGCATCAGACAAATAAAAGCAGTAAAGGATGGCTAGCAGCTCTACTATCTAACATGTACAATATACTGTATGTAGCTGTTTTTGCGCAACGTAGCGCACAGCCCCTTTCACACCGGTGCAGATCGGTGGATTAATGGTCCCCCCCCCCAAAAAAAAAACCCCTCATCCCCATTAAGATTTAGCAAACAAATAATTCATGCGACAAGGGTAAGTTAGTAACGGATCCGAGACCTCCTGAGATTCGAGAGGCTGTTTCGTGCGGCTCGCTGACCGCCGCCTCTCCATCTCGAGCAGCCCCTAAAAAGGCACCTGCCCGCCCGGGGAGGAGCAGCATCAACCGTCGGCGCCGCGGACGGTTACCTGAACCGAGGGGGGGGTGGGGGTCCAGCCGGTCCGGCTCTCGCTCACTCTCCGGGGGGCTGCTGGGATTCCTCACCACGCTCTCTCCCTGGTCCGCTGACAGAGCTCCTCTCGCCTCTCCAGCGTCAAGTCGCCGCGCTACAACCGGAAGTCAAATCGTGCCGATTTCAAAATAAGCCACTTTTAAATCCCAATTTATTTAAAGATAACGCACAAGCGAGGCACGACAAGTTTATAATAGAAATAAAACATGCAGAAACGGTGTATTCTAAATTAATTATGTATTTAAAATGACGCTATAAATGTATTTTGTAGATATGCTATTCTAGGTTCTCATCAAAATGGACCTCCATTCAAGTTTTTGAATTAAACTTTTGAAATAACTTTAACGTTTACAGTTTACTTTCAACTACATTCAAATACATCTGCATATTATACTAATTGACTCGAATTTATTTGCAGAAACAGAAGAAAAAAAAAACAGCAGACAGAATTAGCATGTAGCTTAGCTTACCTGTTGCTCGCAGCAGTTAGCACAGCCGTTAGCCGTTCTGTTAACGCTTCAAGGACGATCATGGAGGAGTAAATTATGTGGCTATATATTCCAAATACACAACTAAACATCTACGTTATTAGATTTGTAATAAATAACCTTGAAATGAACCGACAAATAACTAAAATAAAAAAAACCTAAGTAGGTATGAAAAAAAATGGCGCCCGTCCTCCCTACACCCACCTCTTTTCAAGGTAGACAGCAAAAAATAAATTTAAATATATGAAGTTGTGTTGCAAACTTAGTCGCCGTGAAACAAACGTAGAAAAAGAGCAATTTTGTACTCTTATGCGGTCGTTATGAAGGCATGTAAAGGAAGTTTTGGGTCCTCTGCTTGCGCTTGACAGCGGTCCTCGTCTCAACTGCGAGAGGAGGGGGGGCTGTTTGGGGAGCTCACTGCGCATGCGCAAATCTTACAGGCCTACTCTAATCCCCTTTGCCACAAATAACAAGAGGATGCAATATGCTGTAATTAAGGAAAAACATCCCCCTAATTATAAGCTTTTACATCCTATATGTCCATCTGTATATAATATCTGAGAGCACAGAACTGAAAATGAAGACATTCATTTTTTGGGGGGTTTTCTAGTAGAGAAATGTAAACATAATTTTGATCTAGGCAATGAATAAATAAATAAATGTAATTTCCTGGTCAAGATCTTTGCACTGCATTACAGTCTGATGATCAATATGCAAATTATTAATTGTAATTATTCTTTCTAATCGCCAATAAACTTTGTTTTGAATTTGTGCATCAAATCAAATTGTCTATTCCTACAAATTTAACCCAGAAGATTGTGGACTTCAGTTATAGCATTAATCTCATGAGCACCACCTATCAAGTAGTTTGCTGACAAACCTCAGCAAAACACTTCACTTTGACATATAGTCATTACTCAGCTGACTAAAAGCAAACACTTGAACTGGAAAATATGTTTTAAAATCAGTTTTTTTCTAAAAAAAAAAAAAAGATTGTTTTATAACAAACACGCTGTAAATATATTACTATATCAGAGGTAAATACACTTTTTTTCTATACTGTTGGTACATTTATGCAAAAATGAGTATTGTTTCTCAAAAAACAATAAATCTGCCTACTAGCGTTTTATTTTAGTTCATTATTTAGTATTATTGTCACATTTTCATGATAAGTGTCACATCTAAAAGGAAAAACATGTTTTATGTGCAAAAAAATAGGAAATAAGTAAGAAGTTATAAAACATTTATCATAAAAGAACATTCAAGCTGTGTTATAGTTTCAGTTTTATGCTCAATGTTTGTTTTTGTTTTTCCTCCAACTTTGCCGAAGCTCTGGCACCATCTTCAGTTCAACCGCTTCATCCTGTAAAGCCTTTGAAAAGAAAAATGAAGTTCAAACTTGGTCTAAAACTCTTCTTCCAACAAAAAAATACTTCAAAAACACTCCACAGAAATAAATTTTACTTGTCTGATTTTTTTATGTACAGATATGCATCTTTTAATGGTTTAAAATAAAATAAGAAAAATCTAGTTTTTTCCATGCAGTGTCCAGAAAGAGGTGTTGTTCAGCTTGTAGGGCACCACAACTGCTTCCACCCACCTCCATCATCATCATCATATGAAATTACTTTTTGTCACAACAAAAAATAGTGGCTGGTAAAATATTTGAGTGGCTGGTAAAAAAAAATTTAATTTCCACCCCTGGAAACTAGGCTTTTAACTTTATGAAGATGTTTCCCAGAGATGTTGCCTCAGACCCGTGGTGTCCAATCCTGGTCCTTGAGGACCACCGTCCTGCAGGTTTTAGGCGTTTCTCTGCTTTGAATGACAGAGTGATTAACAGGATTCTGAAGAACTTGAACACCTGCTGAGGAGCAGAGAAACATCAAAACATGCAGGATGGTGGCCCTCCAGGATCAGCCTTAGACTTTAACCCTTAATGGAGGTAACGGCAAAGCTGTGCGACCCTTGGCTGCAGGAACAATCCTAAAAGAAACCGTGCTGCCTGAGCTGTAAGGAAAGACCAGCGTGTACGTAGTTTCATAATAAGGTGCTGTTTATTTATTCATTCCATTATTCACATCTCACGTTACACTCTCTCATAGCTTTGAATTGTAGTCTTGTGTAATACTGACCTCAGCCTCCTCTCAGCGGAGAAGAGAGGGCTGTTCCAAACACGAGCTGACCTCTCGAACTCCAGGTTCACCTCTGTCCCTGGGAATCTTCAGTGGGAGAGGTGGGGGGGAGGGCATTGATTATAGCGATGCGCTAAGGGACCCCCACATCCTCACATTTACCTGGGGACAGAGGCTCAGTGGGGTCAGAGTTGGCTTCCGGTTTGGTTCAGTTTTTGTGATTTGTGAAGTGCTTCTCTGGCGTTTTATACATTGTGACTGTCCAGATTTAAGTGTTTGATCACTTCTACTGTAACTGTTGAGTCCCAGCGTTGGCAGCGGCGGCGTCAGGACCCCCCTCCCCGTGACAAATCCAAGAAGCTGGGTTATAGCAGCATCGCCTCTGAGGAAAGATGGCAGCGTTTAGTTCTCGTGGTCTGGGTTTGATTCGGGTTGCAGTGTTTCCTGTCAGCATGCCTTCAGACTTGTGCAAGCACCGACCAGGAGTGTAGTAGTAGTGGCCATCGTGACGCAGCGCGGCATCAAAAACAGACCATGGACATTTAACAGCCTCATTCAGGCAGCGAAGATTCTCTCTCCTCCCCCCCC